>NW_027053154.1:0-52000 GCF_011386835.1 Chrysemys picta bellii | reverse complement strand
ACTTGCGCATGGATTGGATTAAAGTGAGGGAGAGTTGCGCGACGTCAGCCTCACTCTCTCTTCCCAGTTCCTATCTGTATCCAGTGGCAAGACAGAAGTCGAGACGGCTGGAGATAGGGCAGGGCGCAGTGGATGACCAGGACGCCTACGTGTCTTGTCGTGCTCTTAAGCGTTCCACAACGCTTGCTGTCATCGCCTTCCTGACCATTGAACCAGGTTGCCTCAGTCAGCCAGATCCAGCCTTCGCATGCAATGGGTAGACAGGCCCTAACTCACAGAGAGTCTCATACTCATCGGCTACCCTCACCTGGTTTAGCCCACTGGTCGAGACGGTCTCAGGGGTGTGGCCGCTGTCACATGCTGACAGCTACTTGGAGCCACAGGTGAGAGCTGGGTATTGTCAAGTGGGTACCAAAGTGGATGAGCTACTCCTAGGAGTACGACTGCTCCCCCATCAGAGGTACTACCCCTCCCTGACAACCCCATGTGAGTAGGTAACCGCTCGATAGCTTTCATCACCATATAGTTTTTGACAGGTTACCACACCCCATCCCCATTGCCGGCGCCGTCCCCATTTTTCTGTGTTTTGCCGGGGGAAGGTTGCGTGCTTGTGTTTTGACATATTTAGAGAAAAAAGTATGAAAGACTAGAAAGAGAGGCTGTAAGGGGTTTGCAGCTCCCTCCCCGTCCGTCTGGGCAGGAGACAACACTAGGGTGACCAGACGTCCCGATAAAATCGGGACCGTCCCGATACTTAGGTATTTGTCCCGCGTCCCGATTGATCTTCGGTCGGGACGCTGCACTCCGCTTTTTTTTTTTTTTCCTCCGCCGGCAGCACTCGGCTGTTCTCGGCTTTTTTTTTCTTCTCCTCTGACTGCCCGCAGCACTCGGCTGTTCTCAGCTCCTGCCCCCGACTGCCGGCAGCACTGGGCCACAGTAGGGAATTGGGAGAGGGAGCTGTTTGTGTCCTTATACCGGCAGCACTCAGTTTTTTGGGTTTTTTTGCTCCACCAGTGACCCCCCCCCCCCCACCCCCCTTGTGTCCCGATATTTTCTTCCTGTCATCTGGTCACCCTAGACAACGCCCCTCGCTATGATACTTCTGGGATACCTTGGTTCAGGGGGAAATTAGCTCAGTGTTAATGGTTCAGGCCTGCAGTCAGACCGAGCAAAGATAGAGAGTCTGTGTCACAGGGCAACGGTGAGGGATGATCTCTTCCGGCCTCTAAGTGCCCTCTACAGGCTGGTGTCTCGCCTGCCGCTGGTCCCGGTGTACCTCCCAGACCCCGGTACCCCTCTACGTCAGGGTCCTGCCCCCGGCAGTAACCCACTATCTGGGTGTCCAGGGGAACCCCCAACCCTCTAACCACACCTTGCCTCAGTGGCTACTGCCAGTCACTGTCTAGTCCCCGCTCACTGGGGCGGACTGCAGTATATAAACCACGCATCAGCGGCAAGGGGGGTTGGACCAGCTGCCTCTGCCTATCTCTTGGGTGCCCCTCTGCAGCCCGAGTACCTTTTGTAGGTGTAAGAGTATCCGGACTCACCCCTGCGGCACCTCCTGCTGGTCGTCCAGGGAATTAGCTCTCCAGCCTCTGGAGCGCCCTCTGCAGACCAGTGATCCGCCTGTCCTCTGCACGCAGGCTCCCGTGTCCTTCCCAGGACCCCGGTGCCCCTTGCTCTGGGTGCTGCCCCCTGGCAGTACCCACACATGCTAGGTCTCCCCTCCCAGGTGAACCCCTACCCACTAACCCCACCTCACCTCAGGATAAGGCCACTGCCAGTCACCAGCTAGCCCCCACTCTCTGGGGCAGACTGCAGTATAAGCCACTCCTCATCGGCAAGGTTGGGTTCGGACCTGCTGCCTTGGCTTGGGCTGCCCTCTGCAACCCCCAGTACCCCTTGGCCTATTACCAGGCCACAGCCTGGGGCTATCCAGGCTGGAGCTCCCCAGCTCCTCAGCCTTTCCCCAGCCCTGCTCCACTCAGGTATCCTGTCTAGCTCCCTGCAGTCAGGCCCGTCTCTCTCTGCACTCAGAGAGAGACTCTTGAGCTCCTGGGTCCCAGCCTTCTTATACAGGCCAGCTGGGGCCTGATTGGGGCATGGCCCAGCTGTGGCTACTTTCCCAATCAGCCCAGTAGCTTTTCCCTTTGCCCCAGCCCTCTGCCAGGGCTGTTTTAAACCCCTCAGGCAGGAGTGGGGTAGCCACCCTGCTACACACACCCCACCTCAAGATCCCCTCCACCGGGGGGGTAGGGTGTCTGTCTATCCCTAACGCCCCAGCACTCCTCTCAGTTGGGCCCGCAGGAAATCCCTCTCTGCTTGCAGGCTGTCCAGTGCAAGGAGCAGCTGCTCACTTCCTCCATAGTTTGGGTTCCCATGGTTGCCTTTTCAGCTCCCCCATGGGATCCTAGGTTTGTCTGGGGCCTCCCTGCCCCTGACAATCCCCTCTGTGGGGCCCTGGTCGTCACCACCCCCTCCTTCGGGGCAGTCTCAGACCCGGCCCGATCCTCTGGCCTCCCCCTCCGTCTCTGGGGGCTAGGCCGCTTTCCCCGGCGCCCCTTGTGGCAGAGGAGGCACAGCCAGTGCTCACCCCTGCCCACCTCAGGGCTAGCCTGGGCCCTGCGAGTTCCGTGAGGGCACTCCCCCTTCTTGTGCCCTGGCTCCCCACAGGCCCAACACAATTGGAGCCCCCCTGTTGGCTTCACAGGGGGCACTCGAGTCGGTCCATGGTCTGTCTCTGGCACAGCCCTTCCTTCAGGGCTCGCCTGGGCCCTGTGAGGGCACACCCTCTTCAAGTGTCCTGGTTCTCCACAGGCCCAACAGTTCTTTGACCTTGGCACCGGCCTCCTGCCCAAGGTGCCTGGACCCCAATGAGATCCTTGTGCCCTCCCCTGCAGCAGCTGGAGCAGCCTGCCTTGCTGCTTGGCGAGACGGGCCACACGGGCTCTCCAATAATAGTCCTTCATGGTTTTCTCCACCTTCGGTTCTCAAGTCTCTGCATTGGGCAATAGTCCACAGTCCTTGCCTTGGCCCCTTGTGTCACGGGTGGACCGCTATACCCGCATTCTCCACCATATGTAAGAGTATCCGGACTCACCCCTGTGGCGCCTCCTGCTGGTCGTCCAGGGAATTAGCTCTCCAGCCTCTGGAGCGCCCTCTGCAGGCCAGTGATCCGCCTGTCCTCTGCACTCAGGCTCCCGTATCCCTCCCAGGACCCCGGTGCCCCTTGCTCTGGGTGCTGCCCCCTGGCAGTACCCACACACGCTAGGTCTCCCCTCCCAGGGGAACCCCCACCCACTAACCCCACCTCACTTCAGGATAAGGCCACTGCCAGTCACCAGCTAGCCCCCACTCTCTGGGGTAGACTGCAGTATAGGCCACTCATCATCGGCAAGGTTGGGTTCGGACCTGCTGCCTTGGCCTAGCCCTGGGCTGCCCTCTGCAACCCCCAGTACCCCTTGGCCTATTACCAGGCCACAGCCTGGGGCTATCCAGACTGGAGCTCCCCAGCTCCTCAGCCTTTCCCCAGCCCTGCTCCACTCCAGTACCCTGTCTAGCTCCCTGCAGCCAGGCCCTTCTCTCTCTGCACTCAGAGAGAGACTCTTGAGCTCCTGGCTCCCAGCCTTCTTATACAGGCCAGCTGGGGCCTGATTGGGGCATGGCCCAGCTGTGGCTACTTCCCCAATCAGCCCAGTAGCTTTTCCCTTTGCCCCAGCCCTCTTCCAGGGCTGTTTTAAACCTCTCAGGCAGGAGCGGGGTAGCTACCCTGCTACAGTAGGCCTTTATCTAGGCCTGCAGCCTGGGGTTTTGCCCAGAGCCCTCAATCAGGGCGGGGCGGCAATCGAGAAGGGGCTGTGGCCTACAGGCAGGCAGGCAGAGCAACAGAAGGTCCATTTGCCTGGCCACTGATCAGGGTGGGGCAGCAAGCAAGTAGGGGGGCTCTGACCTACAGTCCAGCAGAGCTGTGGCAGTCTAGGGGAGGTTACCTCTCTGGTGGGAGAGTCAGCACAACCGTCTGGCATCCGGATTCAGGTGGGAGCCAGACCAATGCAGGCCTCCTGACAACCAGGTGGGGAGGCTACCACTCCTGACGTTGGGTTGCCGGGGGTAGGGGAACCCAGGCCCTCCCACTCACCTACGTCCCATCCCAGGGCCCTAATAGAAGCGGAGTGGCCTGCCACTGGGTCAGCGGGGAAAATCCAACTGCAACACACTGGCCGGCTTGTAGTCAATGACACAGCTGAATCTGATTTGGCTTCCCTGGGCTCCTTCCTACACGACCATTCTCTGTGTACATGGGTTCCAGGGTTGTTGTTTGCTTTGGACCACGAAAAAGTTCAAGGAGCTGAGATTACAGAAAAGTCCCATAAAATGTAAAAGGGCTTAAAGCCAATGGGGTTCTCTCTCTCCCTCTTTCTCTCTCCACATACACCACATCTATCTATCTACCCCCATACACCCCCACATCTATCTATCTCCATACACCACATCTGTCTATCCCCATACACCCCCTCTATCTATCTAGCTACATACTCCATAGACTCATAGACTTTAAGGTCAGAAGGGACCATTATGATCATCTGGTCTGACCCCCTGCATGCTGCAGGCCACAAAACCGTCCCTACCCTTCCCTTGACTCTGCTGATGAAGTTCCCAAATCCTGTGTTTTAGTGACTTCAATTGGCCGAGAACCCTCCTGCTAGCGATCCCTGCCCCATGCTGCGGAGGAAGGCGAAAAACCTCCAGGGCCTCAGCCAATCTACCCTGGAGGAAAATTCCTTCCTGACCCCAAATATGGCGATCAGTAATACCCCGAGCATGTAGGCAAGAGTCTCCGGCCTGACCCTTGCTAGCCATTATACTATTTACCTACTATTGCTCGGTATTCCTCAGCTAATATGTTTTATCATTAAACCATTCCCTCCATAAACTTATCTAACTTAATCTTAAAACCAGACAGGTCCCTCGCCCCCACCGTTTCCCTCGGAAGGCCGTTCCAATATTTCACCCCTCTGACGGTCAGAAACCTTCGTCTAATTTCAAGCCTGAACTTCCCCACGGCCAGTTTATATCCATTCGTTCTTGTGTCCACATTAGTACTAAGCTGGAATAATTCCTCTCCCTCCCTTGTATTTATCCCTTTGATATATTTAAAGAGAGCAATCATATCCCCCCTCAGCCTTCGTTTTGTCAGACTAAACAACCCGAGCTCCTCCAGTCTCCTTTCATACGACAGGTTTTCCATTCCTCTGATCATCCTAGTGGCCCTTCTCTGCACCCGTTCCAATTTGAGTTCATCTTTTTTAAACATGGGAGACCAGAACTGCACACAGTACTCCAAATGAGGTCCACCAGCGCCTTATACAACGGAAGCAGCACCTCCTTATCCCTACTAGATATGCCTCGCCTAATGCATCCCAAGACCGCATTGGCTTTTTTCACCGCCACGTCACATTGTCGACTCATAGTCATCCTCCGGTCTACAAGAACCCCTAGGTCCTTCTCCTCTTCCGTTACTTCTAACCAATGCGTCCCCAGCTTGTAACTAAAATTGTTGTTAGTCATCCCTAAATGCATCACCTTACACTTTTCACTATTAAATTTCATCCTATTTCTGATACTCCAATTCACAAGCTCATTCAAGTCTCCCTGCAGAATATCCCTATCCTCCTCCGAATTGGCAACGCCTCCCACCTTCGTATCGTCCGCAAACTTTATCAGTCCACTCCTGCAATCGGTTCCGAGGTCAGTTATAAATAGATTAAATAAAATGGGTCCCAAAACCGAACCCTGAGGAACTCCACTGGTAACCTCCCTCCAACCTGACAGTTCACCCTTCAATACCACCCGCTGCATTCTCCCCATTAACCAATTCCTTATCCACCTCTGGATTTTCATATCGATCCCCATCTTTTCCAGTTTAATCAATAATTCCTCATGGGGTACAGTATCAAACGCTTTACTGAAATCCAGGTATATTAGGTCCACCGCATTTCCCTTATCTAATAAGTCCGTTACTTTCTCGAAGAAGGAGATCAGATTCGTTTGGCACGATCTGCCCTTCGTAAAACCATGTTGTAATTTATTGCACTTGCCATTAACCTCAAGGTCCTCAACTACTTTCCCTTTCAGAATTTTCTCCAGCACCTTGCACACTACAGATGTTAAACTAACAGGCCTGTAGTTACCCGGATCACTTTTTTTCCCTTTCTTGAAAATAGGAACCACATTAGCTATTCTCCAGTCTAACGGAACCACCCCCGAGTTTACAGATTCATTAAATATTATCGCTAATGGGCCTGCTATTTCCCGCGCCAATTCCTTCAATATTCTCGGATGAAGATCGTCCGGTCCTCCCGACTTAGCACCATTAAGGCATTCGAGTTTTGTTTCTACCTCGGATACGGTAATCCCCCATTCTGTTTGCCCCTCTGTCACGGTGCTAGTATCCCTAATACCTTCATTGGCCTCATTAAACACCGATGCAAAATATTCATTGAGATATTGCGCCATGCCTAGATTATCTTTAATCTCCTCTCCGGCTATAGTCTTCAGCGGTCCTACTTCTTCCTTCCCCCCTCTATCTATCCCCATACACCCCATCTATCTATCTATCCCCATATACCACATTTATCTATCTATCTACATACTCCCCCTCTATCTATCTATCCCCATACACCCCATCTATCTATCTTCACACTCCCCCTCTATCTATCTATGTATCTATCCGCATACACCCCATCTATCTATCTATCTACATACTCCCCCTCTATCTATCTATCTATCTATCTATCTATCTATCTATCTATCTATCTAGAGGGGGAGTATGTAGATTGATAGATAGATGGGGTGTATGGGGATAGATAGATAGATAGAGGGGGAGTGTGTAGATAGATAGATGGGGTGTATGGGGATAGATAGATAGATAGAGGGGGATGATGTAGCTAGATATGTGTATGGGGATAGATAAATAGATAGAGGGAGTGTATGGGGATAGATAGATGTGGTGTATGGAGATAGATAGATGTGGGGGTGTATGGGGGTAGATAGATAGATGTGGTGTATGTGGAGAGAGAAAGAGGGAGAGAGAGAACCCCATTGGCTTTAAGCCCTTTTACATTTTATGGGACTTTTCTGTAATCTCAGCTCCTTGAACTTTTTCGTGGTCCAAAGCAAACAACAACCCTGGAACCCATGTACACAGAGAATGGTCGTGTAGGAAGTAGCCCAGGGAAGCCAAATCAGATTCAGCTGTGTCATTGACTACAAGCCGGCCAGTGTGTTGCAGTTGGATTTTCCCCGCTGACCCAGTGGCAGGCCACTCCGCTTCTATTAGGGCCCTGGGATGGGACGTAGGTGAGTGGGAGGGCCTGGGTTCCCCTACCCCCGGCAACCCAACGTCAGGAGTGGTAGCCTCCCCACCTGGTTGTCAGGAGGCCTGCATTGGTCTGGCTCCCACCTGAATCCGGATGCCAGACGGTTGTGCTGACTCTCCCACCAGAGAGATAACCTCCCCTAGACTGCCACAGCTCTGCTGGACTGTAGGCCAGAGCCCCCCTACTTGCTTGCTGCCCCACCCTGATCAGTGGCCAGGCAAATGGACCTTCTGTTGCTCTGCCTGCCTGCCTGTAGGCCACAGCCCCTTCTCAATTGCTGCCCTGCCCTGATTGAGGGCCCTGGGCAAACAGACTCTCTACCATTACTTGGCCTGACTGCAGGCTAGAACCATTAACACTGAGCTACTTTTCCCCTGAACCAAGGTACCCGGAAGTATCATAGCAAAGGGCGTGGTCTCCCGCCCGGACGGACGGGGAGGGAGCCGTGAACCCCTTACAGTCTCTCTTTCTACTCATTCATACTTTTTCTCTAAATATGTCAAAACACAGGCACACAACCTTCCCCCGGCCAAACACAGAAAAATAATACAAAATAAATTTTCAAAATGGCTGACGGCACCAAAAACATACACGACTGGAAATGGGGATGGAGGGCGGGACGTAAATGCTACACAGTGCATGGAAACCTATCAAAAAGTACATGGTGATGAAAGCTATCGAGCAGTTAACTACTCACATGGCTGCGCAGAGCAGGCGGCCAATGGGGAAGAAGCCATGGTCTGGCACAAAGCTCCCAGGGAAGGGAGGCTGGCTTTTCCCAGAGCTAGGGCAGCTGGGCAGCTTCAATGACCGGGCTCTCCTTAGTGCACATTGTTCTTATCCTATGAAAGCATGTCCATAGGCTGCTGTGGGCTGGCGGGTGGTTCTTGAATGCCTCCAGGATGAAGATGGTCTGAGAAGCCAGGCTTTGGACCGAGGAGTTGCTGTCCTGCTGCAAGCCTTTGAGGTCTAAGATTGAAAGGAAGGAAATGGAGGTCAGAGCCACAGCGCTCTGGAGAGCCCCAGCAAACCAAGCCAGCGCTGTACCTCTCGGCCTGTGACAAGGAGGCAGCAGGCTGGGAGGCGGGAGGCAGGGGACTAGCAGGAACAACCAGCAACCTTCACTAAACATCCCTGCTGCCCTCCACAAATGAGGGAGCCTCCAGACACAGGCAAGAAGTCCCAATGAACCCCATTTACTCACTATTTCTAGGACTGCCCCATCCCTGCAGTATCTGAGCACCTCATCCCTGGCTGTATTTACCCTCCGCCTTCCCCCCAATGCACAGATGGGCACTTAGGTCCAGAGAGGGGGAGAGTCATAAAGGGGGCTTGGACATTGTTAGGCTATGCCTAACTTTAGGTGCCCTGCTGCCATCCAGGAAATACCGAGGAGGGAGCTCAGCCATTCTCTAGCTCTGGTTGGGAGGCCCAGCTGTGAACCTGCTCTGGGATTGAGAAGCCTGAGCTATATCACTCCCGCCCCCCGCCATTCGCCAACAGATGTGGAGATTCTGCTCTGCCCTGCGCTGCCCAGGGGTCCGGGCACGCAGCAAGGAGGTAGGTGACCGGACGTCACCTCTGTCTCATTTGGAGCAGTGGCTTCACCCCAGGCACCCCACGTGGAGGTGACTGCTCCAAACACTGGGCTAGTGAGTGCAAGAGGGGAGGCAGCACCCCACCTCGGCTGTGTTTGGGGGGGGGGGCAATCATCTCTGAAGGCCAGCCAGCTCAGGCCCAGTTTGGGGATCTGCCAGGCCGCAGCTCTGAGGTCAGGGCTAAGTGCCTGGCACATGCCAACCAGCAGACACGACAGGGTGAGGGGGCAGCTGATCAGGGGTTTGGGGATCTACATTTTGCATCCCTTTGTGGCTCTCGCCCGAGATCATGTTGCTGGCGTCGGAGATTGAACCCAGCCCAAGGCTCTGGGCCGTTCATCCCCCTAGCGCTCAGTGCTCAAAGCAGGTACCACCCACCGTTGCAGATGGCATCCAGCTTGTCCTGGCTCCTCTGGTCCAGCTGCCGGGCAGCGAGCCCTACACATACAAACAGCTCGTCACATCCCCGCATCCCCAGCGAGGGTGTCAAATGTCACCCTCCAAGCAACCCCTCGCTTCCCCCGCCCCTCACTGGCCAGGATGGTGCTCCCGAGTCCCCAGGGCAAAGGGTGAGTCCCCAGGGATGGTTACAGGGCTGGTTGCCAAAGGAGAGCACAGCACCTTGAGGGTTCACTACCAAGAGCCCATGGTGGGGTATGCGGGGGGGAATGGGGACTGCATGGGGAGCAATGGGGTTAGAGGGGGCCCATCAGCCGATCAGGGCAGTTTGGGGTGAGCTTGCTCCTGCGGACTTCTGACACCCTTGATCCTGCATTGGACAATCAGGAGCCCAAGGGTTACTTATCGCTGCTGGCAGGGACTGAGGAGAGCCTGGGACCAGATCCAGCCCCCCTGTTAAAGGGACCCCTGCTCTGTGGTTACCTATGAACCTGATGGCCGCTTGTCTAAGTGGAGTCTGTGGGTTCTCCAGAAAGGCCATGGTCTGGCACAGAAAGTTGTTGGCTCTCCCCTTGTAGCGCGTCAGCTAGGACCAGAACAAGGGAGCACAAGGTTATTAAAGGCCTTTCCGTCCCGCAGGCCGGGTTCCAGGTGTGTGGAGCGCATGTCCTGTTTTCACCCCTCTTTCCTGTGCCGGGGGGATCACGCAGAGGGACTACACCCAGGGCCAGGAGTGGTCCCAGGGCTGGGGCTCAGTGTGGGCACAGAGCTGGGCAATGGGGGGTGCCCTATCCACCGATTCCCCCGCTCCTACCACGAGGGCTGCGCAGTGAATGACCTGAGGGCTCCCTCACCAGGCAGTCACAGCTTTGCCAGGTATCCTTGCGCTGGATGAAGCCACCAAGCTGGTGCCACTTCAGGAATTCTGCCGCACTGCTGAGGGTGTCCCAACACACCTGCAAAACAAGTGGGGCCAGGGCGAGCCGGCCACGGTTACGGGAGCTGGAAGCCACTAGCCTCGTTACCCGGAGGCGGGGAGACCGTGCGTGCTGAACGCTTCCCGGCCCCAGGTTGCTTGCGGAAGGGCGGTGGTGTGGCTAAGGCAATAGCTGGAGACCTGACTCAATTCCCAGCTCTCCCTGCAGGAACTCAGGCAAGTTGCTTAGGCCCAGGGCTGCAAAGGGATTTAGGTGCCTAATGCCTATGGGTGATCAATACTTTTGAGGCGCTAGGCCTCATGCTGTGCCTCAGTTCCCCACCTCATGGTGGGTAGGAGGGTGAATTCATTAGTGCTGGTGGCATTTGGCTCCCAAGTGATGGTGGCCATGAGCACTAGCATGTGCAGAGACACCTGGGGCGGGGGGAGGGGGAGCGGCTTGGGCATCTCATGTCTCGTACGGGCTGTACGGGCCGCTTGGCCAAGGGCACACTGGGTCCTGCGCACCATCTGGAGACTGGGTAGCCCTGCTCCTGGTAGGGGCCATGGCCAGGGTTGTGCTCTTCCCACCAGCACAGCCAGGGAATGTGCGGAGGCCAGTGGCTGTAGGAGTGGTGAGGCGACCCCTCCCCCCACCCAATCTCTCAGCCTGGCTGCAGAGGGGGAGTGTTGGGCTCAGAGGATGCAGGGAAGACTCAGCAGTTGGGTGGGGCGCCATGGTCATGGCGCTACTGCACTCAACGTTCAAATGATTTTGAACGCCTGACTGTCACAGCACTGAGCACCTGCCCTCTGTCAGCGAGACCCTTTAAAGAGGGGGTGTCACATGCTGCCCCCTCAAAACAAATTACTGGTCACTCTGTAACGGTATCCGCTGCAGGCTCCAGCTCGTGGCCTCACCTGGGACACGTTGGGACGCTCATCATGCACGAGGAGGAGCAGCGGGACCAGGCTCTGGAGCACATGCGCCTTCATCCGCCACCTGTCGAGCCCCCTTACAAGCTCCAGCAGGTGTTTAAAGAGGGTGATGGAGAGCACCCGGAGCCTGCTGGACACCTGCAAGAGACGACGTGGGGAGGAGACGCTGTAACAGTCATTCTCACCCAGCGGGGCGAGCGCTCACTGTGCCAGAGATGTCTGCCCTGCAGGGGGTATTGGTAACTCACCCCCAGCCATACAGCCACAGCTGGGGCCAGAGTCTCCTGGGCATAGCGCCATTGACGGCAATAGAGATGCAGATTTTCACCAGTTGAGGGGCTGGCCTGGTAACTTCTTGGCCAGGGAGAGCAGTAAGGTGGGGTGAGACTGCCCCTGGACTCTCACAGCCAGCTCTGGGCACACTGACATCAGCACACACCTGTGTCAGCCAAGGGGGAATGCTCAGGGCAGAGCAGCGCCAGGACAGGGGCGGCAGAGAGGGAGTGATGAGGAAAGATTCAAAGAGCGAAGGAGGGGGTGTCGTTTGTCCTCCCGCTTTGCGGGCCCAGCTCACACTGCTGTTGACCCACAGCGGCCCTCTAGCCAGGCCAAGGGGGCCAAGCGTGGGGGGCAAATTCCTACACTGGTGTTTGTTCAAGCCACGCACAGGGACCTGGGGTGGATTTAACCCAGGGCCAAGGAGTGGTAAATGTGCAGGAGTTCCCAGATAGGGGGCCTTGGAAGCCATGACTGGAAGCCACCCAGCCTCCAGGGGCTCGGAGTGGGCTGAGGGTTGCCCCACTCCTGTGCATGGGTTTCTTGTTAAATCAGAGCCAGCCCCGCTTGGTCACATGGTGCTGCTGGGCCCCCGCCCTGCATGGCTGCTGGCAGAGCTGAACCAGTCCAGTGACCAGGGAGGCTGGGCGAGCTGTGTCAAGCAGGGAGAACCAGGAGCAATAGCTGGATGCTGTAGGGAGGGGCCACTGCTTTCTGGGAGGTGAGGCTGAGGGGGCAGCCTGGGGACGGGGTGACTTGAGCTGTTCTGGGAGTGGCTGAACCTTTAAACGGTGACCCCAATCAGCAGTTACATGTCACCTCCGGGCACCAGGTTCTAGACAAGGCAGTTCTCTGCGTGACATCTGTTGTAAAAGTGTTCATAAGTTCACCTCACCTCAGTCCCTGGAAAAATCATGGAGCAGGTCCTCAAGGAATCAATTATGAAACACTTAGAGGAGAGGAAAGTGATCAGGAACAGTCAGCATGGATTCACCAAGGGGAAGTCGTGCCTGACTAACCTAATTGCCTTCTATGAGGAGATAACTGGCTCTGTGGATGAGGGGAAAGCAGTGGATGTGTTATTCCTGACTTTAGCAAAGCTTTTGATACGGTCTCCCACAGTATTCTTGCCGCCAAGTTAAAGAAGTATGGGCTGGATGAATGGACTGTAAGGTGGATAGAAAGCTGGCTAGATCGTCAGGCTCAAGGGATAGTGATCAATGGCTCCATGTCTAGTTGGCAGCCGGTTTCAAGCGGAGTGCCCTAAGGGTCGGTCCTGGGGCCAGTTTTGTTTAATATCTTTATTAATGATCTGGAGGATGGTGTGGACTGCACTCTCAGCAAGTTTGCAGATGACACTAAACTGGGAGGCGTGGTAGATACGCTGGAGGGTAGGGATCAGATACAGAGGGACCTAGACAGATTGGAGGATTGGGCCAAAAGAAACCTGATGAGGTTCAACAAGGACAAGTGCAGAGTCCTGCACTTAGGATGGAAGAATCCTATGCACTGCTACAGACTAGGGACCGAATGGCTAGGTAGCAGTTCTGCAGAAAAGGACCTAGGGGTCACAGTGGACGAGAAGCTGGATATGAGTCAACAGTGTGCTCTTGTTGCCAAGAAGGCTAATGGCATTTTGGGTTGTATAAGTAGGGGCATTGCCAGCAGATCGAGGGATGTGATCATTCCCCTTTATGCGACATTGGTGAGGCCTCATCTGGAGTACTGTGTCCAGTTTTGGGCCCCACACTACAAGAAGGATGTGGAAATATTGGAAAGAGTCCAGCGGAGGGCAACAAAAATGATTAGGGGTCTGGAGCACATGACTTATGAGGAGAGGCTGAGGGAACTGGGATTGTTTATTCTCCAGAAGAGAAGAATGAGGGGGGGGATTTGATAGCTGCTTTCAACTACCTGAAGGGGGGTTCCAAAGAGGATGGAGCTCGGCTGTTCTCAGTGGTGGCAGTTGACAGAACAAGGAGCAATGGTCTCAAATTGCAGTGGAGGAGGTCTAGGTTGGATATTAGGAAACACTATTTCACTAGGAGGGTGGTGAAGCACTGGAATGCTTTACCTAGGGATGTGGTGGAATCTCCTTCCTTGGAGGTTTTTAAGGCCCGGGTTGACAAAGCCCTGGCTGGGATGATTTAGTTGGGAATTGGTCCTGCTTTGAGCAGAGGGTTGGACTAGATGACCTCCTGAGGTCCCTTCCAATCCTGATATTCTATGATTCTATGATTCTTTTAGCCTGTTTATCTGATTTGGCTGCGCTCTTCCTGTCTGGCCACTTCGTAGTAGGTTCTTGGAACAGTAGTTCTGAGTTGTCTTTCCATGAGGAGTTGTGCTAGACTAGATGCAGGAGCTGCTGTTGGTGTTGATCTGTAATTCAGAGGAGCAAGGAATGGATCTTCCTGCTGTCAGATGTTTTTGGCTGTCTGCGCAGCTCTCTCAGCCTCTCCATTCGCTTGTGAGTAATTTGGGCTGCCAGTGATATGAGCAAAATCATATTTCATTCAGACTGACTTAAATTCTGCTGCAGTGAATTGTGGGACATTGTCCATCACTAGTTGTTCTGGATACAGAAATGAGCAAACGTACACTTCAGTTTCTCAATAACACTGCAACATGTTATGTCTTTCAAGTACATTATTTCTATATAGCTGGAAAAGTAGTCCACAATGACCTGGCAATGATGTCCTCTGAATTCACAAAAATCTGCAGCTAGTCTTTCCCAGTTCTCTCTCTTGTAGAGGTGGTTGTTCACTGGTTCAGCATTGCCTCTTAAGTTGATTTGGACTAGATCACCTTTCAAAAGCCCAATAGCATCAGATCCTCAAGTTCTTCCATCTTTCTCACTAGGCCCATCATGGCTGCTACACTGCAGCTGAGAAGGTTGTTGGTCTTTGATCTCATACACACGGAACGCAAAGCTTTTGTCTTTGTAAATTGGTTCGGTGCCCATGCAGTTCAAAATCCCTTGAGGGAGGGTCAGAGCTGTGTGACATCAGCTCTCGAGTCAACTTTAAAGTCAATAGTCTTGCTTTGAATATTCAATGTCACTCTCCAGGCGGGCGCCATGTCATCACAAGTGATAGATCCCAGAATCAATGGGTCTTGATTGTCTGCAATATGAGTCAACTCCCTGACTGCTTCAGTGCAACGAACAGCTGCAAAATGTCCATATTTCAGGCATTTATTACAGCATGAGCCTCTGGCTGGACATGTATCATCCCTTGGGATATGACTTTTCCACACCTTGTGCATGTAGACTGGCATTTGTCCCTCTTAGCCTGCGAATTCTCTCTCCTTACCTCAGGGATTTTATGAGAAAGACTTTTAACACTTAAGTGTCTGTTTGTAGCTTTTAAGCTAGTTGCAGGTTTTTCAATTTGCTTTTGCCTGTTGTTTGACTAATTCTGACTCTTGCTAGCTGTATAGCTGTGGGTAGAGTTAAATCTCTCTTCGGCGGTAGCTACTGTGAAAGGTTTTTAGCAGTGTTGTTATAGCTGTGACAGTCCCAGGATATTAGAGGTAGGTGAGGGAATATCATTTAGACCTCACCTGGCTTGTCTCTATGAAAGGTTTTTATCTTTTAACCCAATAACCAGCCTGTTTCTGAAATTTTCATGTTTTACATTCCCCAAATCACAGTTTTCAGCCAGGGGATGCAGAGGTCTTCTAAAACTTTCAACATTTTCCCCTGGTTCTTGAATTCTTTGCTGAAAACATGCTCTTTAATAAACCACATTTCCCTCGGTTATAAAGTGTGCATCAATCTTAACCACAACCCTTGCATAGTTGTCTTTGTGATGGTCTTCAGTAAAGTCAAAGGAGGTAAAGATATGCTCTGCGTGCTTCTCCATAGCCTAAATTAAAGTCAATACCTGTATATCCCCAGTTCCTTTGTGCAGCTTGTTTGCAATGCAAAATCGTGCCAAACATTGTTTCCAGTCTGTCCATTGTGAAGGGTTATGAAAGGTGACGTTCTCTGGGGAATCAGAGTGGGGCATGTTGATGAGGTCCTGCAAACTTCGTTGCTGTTCCTTCTGTCTGCAATCTGTGTTGCTGTTTTCCTTTGGTTTCTGTTCTTAGTTTACTCCTGACACCATATCATGTTCTGCACCAGATATGTACTGCCTACAGAGCTTGTTTACACACACCAGATGGACAGTGCTTAATTTGTAATGAAAGAGGTGCTGGGGCTCAAGCAATTTTTTTACAATCATAACTGATGCAGCAAGCCCAGAGGTGCCAGGGCTAAGCCCTGGCAAAAGTTGAGCACTGCAGATGGGTTCATCATAAGAACCGTTAATGCTCTGCTGGATACAGCTGAGGTTCATTGAAATAAGGTATTTTACAGAGCATCACCTAGTAGTCGAACAGTATCATACAGGGTAACATGCCATTACACAGGTAGCCTGGCTTGTTTGCTAGACTCCATCCCATGTTAATCTTACTAGCCAGCTGCTCCTGCCCCCGGTGTCAGCTCAGAGCAGCCGGGCAGGCTCTGCACAAAACTTATGGGAGCGGTCTGGGGGCATCAGAGCTGCACTGCAGTGGGCATAGGCAGATGTTGAATTGGCACCTCGCTGGTCTTCCCTCCAGTTGTTGAGGCCTATTTGCCTTTCCCTGGTGATGGGCGTTGTGTTCATTAACGCTATTTGGATTTAACACCCCCCCCATAAAGAACCTGTTCTGTTCCCCCCGGGCCCGAGAGGGGTTTGGTTTAAAGGGCTCGCACCAGGGCGAGATCCTGCAGCTGGGGTCCAGGAGACCCTGGGAACAGCTTGAGCCGGGCCTGTGCCACTACTAAATAAAGAGCGGCAGGTCCCAGCAAAGTTCGGCAGGGCTGAGGGTAGTATTTAGTGTTGTGAAAGCTGGGGAGGTGGGTGGACGCTCCAGGAGCCCCCACTGGGGGTTACCCCTAGAAGGCAGTAATGGATGGGCCCCTTTCTCCTGCCCACTTGCTGGATCTCACCATCCAGTGGGGGACTGGACATCAGTCTGGTGAACGTGTCGGCGGGGGCTAGTTTGTGGTTATGAAAGGCCTGGGGAGAACTAGGCCCTCCTTTGATGCTGCGCTGCCATGAGAACGAAGGGGAGAGGAAAGGGTGGTAGCTGCAGAACCTACAAACGGAGCCGTTTCCTTATGGAGCTCCCAGGCCAGCTGTGGGATTCCTGGCCAGGGAGAGGAGGGGCAGGATTTTCACCAGGGTACCATCACTTGTCACCCTGGAAGCCAGCAAGAGCATTGCAGCACCCTGTGCTGCAGAGGCCCCCTCACTGCATGCAGACTCAGGAATGCATGTCCTTCCACAAGGGGAGCCTTGTCCCCAGGCTGCCCTGATCCTTGTCAGCAGGCCTGCAGGACACAAGGGTTCCCATCCTTTCTGCCATACGCTCTGAAGGAGAGTGAGGTAGCAGAGGAAGGCGGGAATGGGCTCACATCATTTACAACAATCCTTTTTCTGGCTAGGACCATACACAGGCCCTGCTAGCCCACCCGCCAGCCCCCATTCACAGGTCCGCAGTTTGAACGGTCTCCTATGGGCCACCAGGCCTTACATCATCAATGAAAGGCAGGAGTTTCGCAGCCACTTGCACAGCCGCGCGGCTGGCGCTCTGCCTGTCCATGCTGGCAAGGATGTTTTTCAGCACGGTGATGGCCTCGGCGATGATGTCCCTGTCTACCTCCTGTAGTTGCTCCAGGACCTCTGGCAGCAGACGCTGGAGTTTCCCCACCTGCGTGAAATGAGGAGCTGCTTTACAAAACACCCTCCAGTGACCCACAAGCCATTTCCAAAACAACGTCCACCTCCCCTGCAGACAGAAGCATGGGAACTAAGGGGGTGCTGCAGCACTCCCAGGTTTTACACGGGGCTCTGCTCCTGGCCCCGCTCACAGGGTCCCAGCTGCCAGCCCTGCGCCAACCCCCATCTGTGGCCCCAGCCTCGGTCCCCTTGCTCCATCCACCTCCCCCGCCCCCGGCTCCTGGAGCCATGGCCCTGCTCCTGAGCCCAGCTGTAGGGGTAGCAGGGGGTGTGGGCAGGGGTAAGGTGGGGTGCAGCACCTCCACTATAAAAAGTCTTCCAGTGCCCCTGCCTCCAGGTGACATGTTAGAACCTCAAAGCCTTTGCACAGCCAGCTAGGATCACGGGCAGCAGGCCCGGCTACCTGCAATATAAGCAGCTGCTTCCTTGTACCCCAGATCTCAGGGGATGGTATTTATTAGCGGGTATCATCTGTGGAAAGTTCTCTGCACAACACATTGACCCCAAATAAATCAAGTCTATTATTGTTATAGGGGTTCAAATAGCACCTCGAGGGCCTATCTGCAATCAGGGCTTGTGCTGGGGGATTTCCAGGCACAGTAAGAGACGTCCCCTGCCCTAGAGCTTACAGGCTAGGCACACAAAGGAAGGATTTCTATCCCCATTGTACAGACATGGAACTCAGGCACAGAGAGGCTACATGACTTGCCCAGGGTCACCCAGGGAGTCTGGAAGAGCCAGGAACCGAACCTGGGTTCTCCCGAGTCCCTGTCCTTACAGCCCAGCCTAGAGGAGGGAGCCAATTTTGCACACGAGTTCTAGGGTTGGTCTGTTACTAAAAGCCAGATTCAATCATTTCTGTATTTGGTTTTTGAACCTTTCAAAGACAGCCCCACAAAACATTTTTGGAGAGGGTCCAGAGAAGAGCTTGAGAACATGACCTATGAAGGAAGGCTGAAAGAATTGTGTTTGTTTAGTTTGAAAAAGAGAAGACTGAGAGGGGACATGATAGCAGTTTTCAGGTATCTAAAAGGGTGTCATAAGGAGGAGGGAGAAAACTTGTTCACCTTAGTCTCTAAGGATAGAACAAGAAGCAATGGGCTTAAACTGCAGCAAGGGAGGTTTAGGTTGGACATTAGGAAAAAATTCCTAACTGTCAGGGTGGTTAAACACTGGAATAAATTGCCCAGGGAGGTTGTGGAATCTCCATCTCTGGAGGTATTTAAGAGTAGTTAGATAACTGTCTATCAGGGATGGTCTAGGCAATATTTGGTCCTGCCATGCGGGCAGGGGACTGGACTCGATGACCTCTCGAGGTCCCTTCCAGTCCTAGAATCTATGAATCTATGAAAATCTCAACCGGCATCAGGGAAAAAATGTGTCAAATACAGGCTAACCGGTTCCGGAAGAAAAAATGAACCACAAGCAAGTGAAAACCAGGCTGAGGCGCGTGGAACGATGGGAATGGTGTATGACAAAGAATGACAGTCACGCCCTCTCCACGTCTGATCGAATCGTAGTCCGGGTTTAATAAACCGGACTGACCCGCTATTCTCAAGGTAAGTAAATTATCATTAGTGAGAGTTGCCTTCAGATTGTCTCCTCTTGACCAGGCTGCCAGATCTGTGTATTTAAGCCCCAAGGGTTTTCTCTGCCTTCACTATACTGTGTGTATCAAACTTGTTATGAGATCTTAGCAGCAAAAGGCCCCTGTAGAGCTCTTCAGAGGAGCAAGTGCTGCGGGACAGAGCTGTGACATCAACAGTTAAAACCTATGAGGCTTTAAAAGGGGATTTGTAGGGAAAAATGGTTCCTAATTGAAGCGAAATGGCTCTGTCTGGGCGTCCCTGATCACTGGTGTCGCCAGCATTCCCTGGGGTCTAGAGTCCACAGCTCTGCTGCTAATCTAGTGCTAGGGTTCTTTGGATCACAGAGACCCCAGACACAATCAGGCCCGGCAGTGTCAGGTACTGCACACACCCAGAGACACACCCCGCAGGAGCCAGGCTTGGAGACTTGCCCAAGGTCACCAAGCAGGTCAGTGACAGAGCCAGGAATAGAAGCCAGGGCTCCTGACTCGAGGCCAGGGCCATGTCCCCATGGAAGGTTTCAATGACCCCAGCCCTGCAGCAGCTCCCTGCGGTTCTGGGTTTATCCCCCAGCCCTCCTCCCCTCTCACCTTCTCTGGGCACAGGGACAGGTTCAGGAGGCCTTTGAGCGCCAGCCAGCGCACCACAGTGTTGGGGTCTCTCAGCTGCCCACTCAACTGGTCCAGGATGGCGTCTTCCTGCTTATTGCCAAGGTCAGGGCACTGGAGGAGCTAACACACCAACAGCGAAACAAGCTAGAGAACGGGGCTGGACCCTCACGACTCATCTCTGCCAAGGGGCCCTTAGCTCCACCTGTCACGGGCACAGCATGCGCTGTACGCCGGGCATCGCGATTGGTCACCGTGTGTGCCCCACTGAAACGCTGCTAGCGCAACGGGCCCTCGAGGCTCCAGCCGAGATCAAGGCCTACCCTGCTCCCTCACTAAGGCTCAGCTGCATGCGGAGCAGGGAGGGAGGGGGCTGCAGCCTTGTGTTCCAAAGGGCCGCCCGGTCTACGGGGGCAGGTGAATTGGCCGTGGATGGGCCCGGCCTGCGCATGGCATACGGACGTCAGAGGGGGCTTCAGGGCCGAGGTCACACAAGGGACCATTCTATGGAGCTGAGCCTTGGGGAACAAGAGACACCCGACCCTGGGCTTTGCTCCAGCCCCGCAACACCAGCTGGGGCCGGTAACAATGTCCAGAGTCAGTGACTCCACCCCTAGGGCTTTAGGAGCTTTCCCTGCCCCTGGTCACCCACCCACCCCCAGAGCCACCTACTCCTCTCCTGGCCATAGGCATGGGCGGCGAGTTCTATGGGCCCCCGGTGCCTGGGCACCATGGGCCTCGGCCCCGCCTTCTGCCCCCACGTCTCCCGGGCCATTTAAAAGAGCCCGGGGCCCCCACTTACCACCCGCAGTGCAGCGGAGCTGAGCGGCTTCCTGCCTGCTTGCTCCACATGGCTGCCGGCCCCTCCCTGCGGCCCCTGAGTGGGGTGGGTCTGTGTCCCACTGTCACGGAGTGTGGGGGAGTCAGGGCCCCGCACTCCCCACTTCCTGTGATTCACCGTGACTCTCACCAGCCAGTAAAACAGAAGGTTTATTAGATGACAGGAACACAGTCCCAAGCAGGGCTTGTAAGTACAACCAGGACCCCTTCAGCCAGGTCCCTCTGGGGGGCAAGGATCTTAGACCCCAGACTTGGGGTTCCCTGCCTCTTCCCACCCAGCCCAAAACTGAAACCAAAACCCCTCCTGCAGGCTCTCTCCTCCTCCTTCTCTCCCCCTCTCCCTTTGTCCAGTTTCCAGGGCAAAGGTGTCGACTTGCCCCACCCCCCTTCCTGGCTCAGGTTAACAGGCTCAGGTACTGTCCCTCACCTAAAGTCATCCCCTGCTCTCCCATCCCCCATGCAGACAGTCCAGTAAAACTAACCGACATATCCAGGTCAATCCACCCCGCTCCCTACTGCGTCACACCCACCCCAAGCGCCCCTGCAGCCAGTAGGAAGCTGCGCGGGCAGTGCCTGGGGGTAGCAGCACACGGAGGCCCCCAGGCCCGCCCTGCCTAGGAGCCCCAGGTAAGCGCCGCACCCTCCCAACTCCTCCCAGAGCCTGCAGCCCCACCCCTTTCCCACACCCCACTCCGGCCCCCAAACTCCCTCCCAGAGCCTGTACCCCCTCCCTCCACACCCCCTCCTGCCCCCAAACTCCTCCCAGAGCCTGCACCCCTCACCCCTTCCTGCACCCCCACCTTCTGCCCCAGCCTGGAGCCTGCACCCAGCACCCAAACTCCATCCCAGAGCCTGCACCGCAGGCCCCTTCCCCCACCCAAACTCCCTCCCAGGGCCCAACCTCTCACCCCTCCTGCACCCCAATCCCCTACCCCAGCCCAGTGCCTGTACCCCAGACCTCCTCCCCCCGCCCAAACTCCCTCCCAGAGACTTAGACAGGTGGGAGGCAGTTTGGAGGGGCGGGCTCTGCTGGTCACCACCAACATTTCTACAAACCTGCCGCCCCTGGCCATAGGTCAGTCCCATGCCACAGTCACCGCTGGGCTAGGGCTGTTCTCACGACCCTCACCCGCCGGTGAGGCTCACCTGAATGAAGAACGCCATGGCCGGGATGTACCGCCTATCATCCCTGCAGTTGAGGATGGCCATCAGCTCCTGGAAAATCCAGCAACGCTCCTGGAAACTGACCGAAACCATGGCCCTGGCATGGGAAACACAAACACCACATCATTGAGGTGGGCAAGGACTGGTTCTCCATTTACAAATCTAACCAGACCAGTGCCACAGGACAGGGGATCCCGGGTGACTAGTCACGTGCAGCTGGCATGGACAAGTTCCTGCTGGCTTAAAATGCCCAGCAGCCTAACTGCTAGAGACCCAGACCCTTAATCACTCTACAGGGAGCCCTTCCACGAGGCCAAGCTCTGAGCACGCAGCGCTGGGCTGTGTGACCAAGTGGGACCGTTCTTAATGTCTCCTCTGAATACTGTGTGGGTGCCTCAGTTTCCCCTATGCATTTCTTAAGTCTCCAGTGTGCATAAATGGCTGACAATCTGTCTCCTAGCAACAAATGGCCAGGGCCCTTCCCCCCTTGCAAGGGGATAGCTAAAGGTGAATAAAGATCAGGTGACCTCCTGGCCCAGGAAAGAGACAAAGGCCAGAAAGGAGGGGCTGGAGGGGGGTTTCAGTTGGGAGCTGGCTGGGGACGGGAAGTGAGTGCGGACGGAGTTGTCTGCCTCGCTGGGTCCCAGAATGGACCCGGCTGAGGGGTCCCGTTTGCTGTACCTACAAGCTCTGTTTTAGACTGTGTTCCTGTCATCTAATAAACCTCTGTTTTACTGGCTGGCTAAGAGTCACGTCTGACTGCGAAGTGGGGGTGCATGCAGGATCCTCTGGCTTCCTCAGGACCCCACCTGGGGGGACTCGCTGTGGGAAGCGCACGGAGGGGCATATGCTGAATGCTCCAAGGAGAGACCCAGGAAGGTGAAGCCGTGTGAGCTTCTTGCCCTGAAGACAGTCTGCTCCGAGGGAGAGGAGGCTCCCCAAAGTCCTGACTGGCTTTGTGGGGAGCAGTTCCAGAGCATTGCCCAGGGACTCCGTGATAGGCTGCAAGAGAACTGCAGACAAAGAAGGGCGTCGGTGGGCTCGGTGGCCTTTCTCATGTGCCCAGATATTGGGTGATGAGAGACAGAAGGTGGGTTAGGGAATATCTTAGATTGGTCTAAGACAAGTGTTAGAGCTTTCTGTGTTAGCGTCTCTCTCTCACACACAGATGCTGGGCCAGCCAAAGATATTCCCTCCCCCACCTTGTCTCTCTCATGTGCTGGGCCTGACAGGGCTACACCAACGCTGCAGACAGACATGACGGAGGCTGTCTTTGCCCAGCCACGCCTGCCAGAGCCACGCAGGAAGCGGTTTACGCCAGGCAGCGCAGGGTGGAGAAGTAGCCGACTGACCCCTCGGCCAACGGCACAGAGGCTGTGGCCTCTTCCACGCAGGCGATTGGGAGCCGCGTCTCACCCAGCGGGGAAGGCGATGTGGCCGTGTCCTGGGCCCAGGGACGGGAGATGCTACTGCGGTCAGTTCTGGGCAGCAGCCCCAGGGACAAGACACTCACCGGGCAAGCACCAAGACGCCTTTGTGGTGCATGTCGGCGTTCACGAGCATGCCCCAGCCACCCTGCTTGTGGATGAACGTGGTCTGGTCCCTGTAGCCAGCACATTGGAGCAAGGCTTGCATGGCATCCACCGCACACCTGCATGCAGAGCGAGCCTCTTGTTACTGAGCGAGCCCAGGCCAGGCCCTGCCGCGTGCCTGCGGGCGACGGTTCAGAACCGAGGTGGGGTGTCGGGCTGGTGGTACCTGACAGGGCTGAGGGGTGCGGGCGTGTCCTCCTGGTTATGCATGGACAGCTCCACTATGTATGTGATCTGGAATAGCAGGGCGATGGAGAGCTGAGGGAAGAGCTCCTTCACCTGCTGCCTGCAGTTCTGCTCCTTGAAGATCTCGTACAGGGCTCTGGTGGCCTGCAGCCAAGAACAGGAGACAGATGTCACTGCAGGGCCTTCGCCCTTCCCACGCTCCCCCGAGGCACCTAGAGAGGAGGGGTGGGCTGGGGGCTAAGGCCTGGGATGCTGGATTCAATTCCTAGCCTGTGTGACCTTGGCTAGAACCACAGAAGGGACTTCGGCTCAGCGTTGCCATGCCTAGCTTCATGTGCCCTGCTGCCCAGTGGACTCACAGCCCTGAGTTAAGTGCCCAGGCTCCATATACGCTCCAGAGGGAGAGTCAGTTGGGCCAATTGTTAAAGAGGGTAAACGGGATGGCCTGGGTAATTTCAGGCCTGTCAGCCTGACATCGATCCCAGGCAAGATAATGGAGCGGCTGGTACAAGATTAAATTAATAAAGAATTAAAGAAGATAATTTAATTAATGCAAATCAACATGGGTGTATGGAAAATATTTCCCGCCAAGATAATTGCGATCTGTTTTTCGATGAGATTACAAGTTTGGTAGAGAAAGGAAATAGCATTGGCATAATGTATGTAGACTTCTGTAAGGCGCTTGAGTTGGCGCCGCACTCCAGTTTGATCGGAATCCTAGAAGGATACAAAAGTAACGTGGCACACATGAATTGGTTATAAACTGGCTGACAGGTCTCAAAATGTAATTGTAAACTGGGAATCAGCATTGCACTGGTGTGTTTCCAGTGTGGTCCCCGCAGGGATTGGGTCTTGGCCCTACGCGATTTAACATTTTTATCAATGACCTGGAAGAAAACATAAAATCATCACTGATAAAATTTGCAGCTGACACAAGAATTGGGTGAGTGGTAAATAATGAAGAGGACAAGTCACTGATACAGAGCGATCTGAATCGCTTGGTAAACTGGGGGGCAATCAAACAGTATGTGTTTTACTATGGCTCATTGTAAATGAATACATCTAGGAACAGGACGGGGGATTCTCTCCTGGGAAGCAGAGACTCTGAAAAGGGCCTGGGAGTCCTGGTGGATAATCAGCTGAACAGGAGCTCCCAGTGTGGCGCTGTGGCCAAAAGAGCTCATGTGATCCTGGGATAAATAAACAGAAGAATCTCGAGTGGGAGTATCTGGCACTGGTGTGACCCACTGCTGGGATCCTGGGTCCTGTTCCAGTGCCCACAATGCAAGAAGAATGTTGATAAATTGCAGAGGGTTCAGAGAAAAGTCGTGAGAATGATTAAAGGATTAGAAACCTGTCTTATAGTGATAGGGTGACCAGACAGCAAGTGTGAAAAATCAGGACGGGGGTTGGGGGGTAATAGGAGCCTATATAAGAAAAAGACCCTAAAATCAGGACTGTCCCTATAAAATCTGGTCACCCTACACAGTGAGAGACTCAAGAAGCTCGATCTATTCAGCTTAACAAAGAGAAGGTTGAGGGATGACTTGATTACTGTCTATAGGTATTTCCCTGGGGAACAAATATTTAGTAATTGGCTTTTCAGTCTAGCAGAGAAAGGTCTAACATGATCCAGTGGCTGGAAGTTGAAGGTAGACATTCAGATTGGAAATAAGGCATACACGTCACAGTGAGAGTAATTAATCATTGGAACAATTTACCCAGGGTGGTGATAGATTCTCCATCACTGACCATTTTTGAATCACGATGGGATGTTTTTCTTCAAAGACCTGCTCTAGGAATGATCTGGGGGCAGTTCTCTGGCCTGTGTCATGCAGGGGATCTGACTAGATGATCACAGAGGTCCCTTCTGGTCTTGAAATCTATGAAGCTAAGAGTGGGGAGCTGCCTAAACCAGCCAATAGGAAATGCTGAGGAGAGGGGTGTGGCCTAAGCCCCACCCCCAAAGGGAATTCGGTATCTATCTCTACTTGGGAACACTTAAATAGTCATTGGAGCAGAGTTTAGACCCCGGGTCTCCCAGTTGGGTGCCCTAACCACTCGGCTAGAGACAGTGGTGTAGTCCAAAATCGGAAGGTACTGGAATGCCACTAAAATATTGATTTTCATAAACATAAATTATACAAATTCACATTTTATTTGTCTACTGAATTTCTGGTACAGTAATACTTGGCTAAACCAGGCATGGCTGGAGACAGGCTGGCTGTCCAAAATAACAAGGTATTGGATTTTCTTTTTTTTAATTGTGTACACAGGGGTGGGCAACATTTGGCACGCGGCTCGCCAGGGTAAGCACCCTGGCAGGCCAGGCAAGTTTATTTACCTGCTGACGCAGCAGGTTTGGCCGATTGCGGCCCCCACTCGCTGCGGTTCGCCATCCCGGGCCAATGGGGGCGGCGAGAAACCGCGGCCAGCACATCCCTCGCCCGCGCCGCGTCAGCAGGTAAATAAACTGGCCCGGCCCGCCAGGGTGCTTACCCTGGCGAGCCGCGTGCCAAACGTTGCCGACCTCTGGTATACACGCACGCACACACACACACACACACACACACACACACACACACCTATAGTAGCTATTCAATTCATTTTAACTGTTGAAATCATTATGCTGAAATGCCATTAATGTGTACACAGCACACTATGTAAAAGATCTAAATCTAGACAGTACAGTGAGAAAAACCCAATGAATGCGTAGCACGTTTTCTTTTTACTTTAGCCTATAGGCTAATGAAAATACAAAATAAATCATGCTGCTGCACTATAGACATTACTCTATCTGGCGGAAATAATAAAAGTTTATTTTAAATTGAAACTAGCTAGTAGGTTACACAAGTAACACAAAATACATCAAGGCATAACAGGGGCTGAAGTAGCAAAGGCCTGCTGTAATGCATTTATCTAATTTCTACAAGTATTTCCACAAAGTGTCTTTCTCCATCTTGTAATTTATGTGTCTGTGAATCAGAGGGAGAACAAGGATGTCTGAGCCAAGTTCTGGCACAGCTGAGAGGATGCCACATGGAACATGAAGGGCCACGGAGCTTGCTAAACATGAGCAATGACATATGCGGAATAAGCCGCTTGCTACATTTGCCATTCACAATCATAGTCATGTGGCTAAATCCACGCTCACACTCAGCCGTGCTGCATGAAATCACACGCGTGGAGCTGAACAGAGGTTTCAGCTGACCAGTATAGTCAAGAAAGTCACGCTAGGCATTGACTATTCCAAATCGGTTGCACAGCTGCCCTACCTCCTTTTCACTTTATCTAAGAATAATGGGTCACTACAAAAAGTAATTTTCCCTCTGCTGATACTCACACCTTCTTCTTGTTCTTTCTTGGTTTCAGGTGACCGGCAGTAAAGCGTATACAGTTTGTCAAAGAATTCCAAGTGATTTACAGCTCTTACTTCACTTAACGTTTCAGCAGCTGCCAAATCCAACCTGTGATTCACACACTACCTCGCTAGAACATTTGGGTACTTCTTCACAATACAGCTCGCTACGCCAGAGTTCTTCCGAAGCATAACACTAGCACCACCACTCGCAAATACTACAAGAGTAATTGTAATCAGAATTCGATTTATTGAGGCATTTCAGCTCACAATCTACAGTGCCTGAAGCCGTCTGACGTGGAAGTGCAATCAGATCAAGAAACATGACGTGAGGATAATCATCCTTCAAAGTGTCACATTTTAAATAGATTCTAACTGTTGATTCATTGCTCAGAGTAGTTGATTCATCAACAGACATGGCTATCTTTCCGTCACTCTCCGGCATCTGAGCGCACATTCGTCATTTGCAAGGCTTTCGGTGCATTGCAGATGAGATAGGGTCTAGCATGTCTGTAGCACTGAATTGTGAACACAGACCGATACCAATATCTACACCATGCAGTATGTGGAATTCAGTTAAATCGGGACGATCCGAGTAGGGTCTGCCATGTTTAGCAATGTAATATGCCATTCGCTTTACCTGCACAGTTGTGTCAAGTTCTGATTTTGTCATGTTAACCACTTCATCTTCAAAAGTTGAGGTTTCTGCTTCTGTTGAAAGCTGTAAAGCTACCTGCAGTTGAATCTTTGTGTTCCTTTATCTTCATTGGCAGAGATGTTAATCTGGACTCTCAGCTAGGTCCATAAGGAGAAACAGAAAACTACCACCACCCTACTGCTATGGAGAGACCCTGATGAAACTTTGCTACCGTTAAGGCATCCAAGCTTACCATCATGGCAGACCAACCAAGGATAATCCCTCTTCTTCAGCATCCACTAACCAGAATTCATGCCAGCTGGTCTTTGGCTGTTGAAGGGTAATCTTCACAGTTCGTTCTCACTGCAATAGCCACCTCAGTGAACTCCATTACAGGAAGAGCTCTGTTTTTGTGTTTGTGTCTGCAGTCGAAGCACGGCTGCTACTGTCTTCGTCAGCACCTTTAGCCTTCTCAAAGAAGTAGTTAGGAAGAGAAGAATTTCCTAATGCTCTTTTCACTGCATCAGAGGACTGCTGGCTGTAACAGACAGTTGTGCCGGAGATGTGAATCATGTCATTTAGCTTGCCTACTATGTGCGTTCTGGCTCGATTACAATATTGTTGTCTGGTGTTGTTTCACATCTTTATTAATGACCTGGATGTAGATAGAGAGAGCAAACTGGTCAAGTTTGCAGATGACACAAAGCTAGGAGGAGTCACCAATACTTTAGAGGAAAGAGCTAAAATTACGAGGGATCATGGTAAATTGGAGGACCGGGCTATAGACAACAAAATGAAATTCACCAAAGACAAATGTGAGGTGCTACATTTAGAGAAGAAAAATCAAATGCACAGATACAGAATGGGGGATAACCAGCTTGGCCGTGGCACTTCTGAGAAGGATCTGGGAGCTGTGGTCGATCACAACCTCAGCATGAGTCAGCAATGCGATGCTGTTGCAAAAAAAGCAAATGCAATTTTAGGTTGCATTAACAGAGGTATAGCATGCAAGTTATGGGAGGCGATAGTACCGCTCTACTCAGCACTGGTTAGGCCTCAGCTGGAGGACAGTGTCCAGTTTTCGTCACCAATGTCTAGAAAGGATGTGGAGAAACTGTAATGGATCCAGAGGCGAGTAACAAAGATGATCAGAGGGACGGAACACAAGCCATACGAGCAAAGGCTGAAGGAACTGGCTATGTTTAGTTTGGAAAAGAGGAGATTAAGGGGGGACTTGATAACGGTCTTCAGATACTTGGAAGGCTGCCATAAAAAAAAGATGGAGAAAAGTTGTTCTCTCTTTCCACAGAGGGCAGGACAAGAGGCGATGGGGTCAAACTACAGCACAGCAGATGTAGATTAAACCTCAGGAAAAGCTTCCTAACGGTAAGAAGAGTAGGACGATGGGACAGACGCCTAGGGAGCTTGTGGAAACTCCTTCGCTGGAGGTTTTCAGAAGGAGGCTGGAGCCATCTGTCTGGGGTGGGTTAGACACAACAAGTCCTGCCTCGTGGCAGGGGGCTGGACGAGCTGACCCTGCGATCCCTTCTCACCCTGTGGTTCTAGGAGTGCTGCTGAATAGCACCAGGAGAGCGTTTCGGCGTGTTCCGGCTCGACTATAGCACTGGCTAGAGTCACGCTCTCTCTCTTCGGCCCAATGACTATACCCAGTGGGAGACTGAGAGACACCCTCAGGCAGTGATGGGGACACACGGCGCTCCTTCCCTTGCTGCAGGGGCTGATACTTACAGCCAAGGGGGCCTCTCTCTGAGAGACATGATGGTGGTGCAGCGGCTGTTCCCGCAGCGTGTTGAGCAGCTCTTTTAGGACCTTTTCTATGCTCTGGCAGTGGGATGCCAGCATCCGCCACATCTCCGCAGCAACGCTGCAAAGGGAGAGAGCCAACGGCACTTGGTCAGAGCCCCGCCAGCCTCCTGCACCACGCCCCCCCCGGCACCGGCACCCTGCTGGGACTCCTTGCACCAGCCAGCTCTTTGTTGCCCTCCCACTGCTGCTGGTGCAGGCTGCCTGGGGACCGGGTCTGAGTGTCAGCCCCAGGGGAGGCTGAGGGATGCCATACAGGGTTTTGCAGGCTGGCCTGTCTCCAGGGCAAGCCAGCCTGCAAAACCCTCCAGGAGAAGCAGCAGCTCTGCAGGGAGAAGGAGATCTCTGGAAGGTTCTGCACTCCCCTGTCCCTGGCAGCGGGACCAGTCCGGGGGACCCGGAGCGCAAGCGACGGCAGCCCCAGCCCCGTACCTGTCACATGACAGCGAGCAGCCCAGCAGGGTTCTGACCACCTCCTCGCTGTACTGGTTGCCCAGCACGAGAAGGGTCATGAACAGCTCCTTCCGGGACAGCGGCTCGCTGATGGAGTCCAGGTTCTTGTAAATGCTCATCACAGCCTCCGACACCTGGAAGGGAAATGAGGAGATGGGGGCCTCGGCTTCCTCGCACTGCTATTGATCTGGGGTGCCAGGGACCTGCTGCACCTGAAAGCCATCTGCCCTCCCAGATCCTCTTTGCCAGCCCCAGACCTAGAGCACAGGACCAGTTCCCAGCCTATCGATTCATAGACTCCAAGGCCACAAGCGGCCATGGTGATCACCTAGACCAGGGGTCTCAAACTCAAATGACCACAAGGGCCACATGAGGACTAGTACATTGGCCCGAGGGCCGCATTACTGACACCTCCCCCCCGCCGCCCTCTGCCCCACCCCCACTCCACCCCTTCCATGAGGCCCCACCCCTGCCCCGCCTCTTCCCACCCCTTCCCTGCCCCCATTCCAACCCCTTCCCCGAAATCCCCACCCCAACTCCGCCCCCTCCCTGCCCCCAGGGGGTGCAGGAGGGGTGTGGGGTGTGGCAGGGGCTCAGGGCAGGGAGTTGGGGTGTGGGGTGCAGGAAGGGTGAGGGGTGCTGCAGGGAGTCAGGGCAGGGGATTGGGGTGCAAGAGGGGTGCAGCAGGGGGCTCAGGGCAGTGGATTGGGGTGCAGGAGGAGTGCAAGGTGCGTCAGGCGGCTCAGGGAAGGGGGTTGGGGTGCAGGAGGGGTGTGGGGTGCGACAGGGGCTCAGGGCAGGGGGTCAGGGTGCGGCGGGGGCTCAGGGCAGTGGGTTGGGGTGCAGGAGGGCTGTGGCAGGGGGTCAGGGTGCAGGATGCGGCAAGGGCCTCAGGGCAGGGCGTTCGGCTGCAGGAGGAGTTCGGGGGGCGGGCTCTGGCCTGCCCTGCCCCGCCCCCGCGCTGCTCCGCGATGTATGTATTGCTGTTGCTTCAGGCACCGCCCCCAGCATCTCCCATTGGCCGGGAATGGGGAAACGCGGGCAATGGGAGCTGCTGGGGGCGGTGCCTGAAGCAACATCAACACACACAGCAATGTGCCCCCTCTTCCCCATGTTCCCGGCACGGCGCGGGGGCAGGGCAGGCAGGCAGGGAGTCTGCCCTGCCCCAGTGCACGTCGGGCCAGAGCCGCTCTAGGTAAACGCTGGGGGAGGGCAGGAGCGGGGGCTGCGAGGGGCTCGCGGGCTGCAGAAAATTACCTCGCGGGCCGCATGTGGCCCATGCGCCGTGTGTTTGAGACCCCTGACCTAGACTGACCCCCTCTCCCCCCCACATTGCACAAGCCAGAGACCTGCCCCCCAATAACACCTAGAGTCTCCCACGGATGGGCTCCCCCAGCAGGGTGTTCTCACTGCAGCTCTTACCCTCTCCAGCCTTGGGCCGGGGACCATCAGGATCTCATGCAGCATGTGCCTGGCCACCACCGAGTCATGGACGCTGGTGTCTTTCATGCTATCAATAGCAGTGCAGAGGAAGTCCATGCGCTCGGATCCGTTGAAGTACTTCCCAAACATCTGAAACAAACCCGCCAGTGAAACCATTTTTGCTGCCCAGCGCGGTTCCAGTCAGTGGCCGAGCAGCCAGGACTGGCCCAGCCAGGAGTGCAGGCAAACAAACCCCACTCTGCCGGGACAGGGCTGGGTTACTGCACCTGGGCAGCACAGTATCCAGTCAGCAATCAGGAACTGCCGTGCATGGCAGAGGCCAGCCGGGCAGTCCACGGGGGCACAATACTGCACAGCACGGATACACTCTCTAGTTCTCAGCAGGGGCTGGCACTGGTGCACAGATGCAATGATGCCTTTTGTTGCATTAATCTCTGGGGAAGCTCCCACCACGCCTGACAAGGAGCTGGGATCAGGTTTGGATGAGCCCCAGTGCATCTTGGGATGTGGCATGTAGGGAGGCATATTGGGCTGCATTAGTAGAAGCATTGCCAGCAGATTGAGGGAAGTGATTATTCCCCTCTATTCGGCACTGGTGAGTTCACATCCGGAGTATTGCATCCAGTTTTGGGCCCCCCACAAGAGAAAGGATGTGGACAAATCGGAGAGAGTCCAGCAGAGGGCAACGAAAATGATTAGGGGCCTGGGGCACATGACTTATGAGGAGAGACTGAGGGAACTAGGCTTATTTAGTCTGCAGAAGAGAAGAGTGAGGGGGGATTTGACAGCAGCCTTCAACTACCTGCAGGGGGTGGGGGGTTCCAAAGAGGATGGAGCTAGGCTGTTCTCAGTGGTGGCAGATGAGAGAACAAGGAGTAATGGTCTCAAGTTGCAGTGGGGAAGGTCTAGGTTGGATATTAGGAAAAATGATTTCACTAGGAGGGTGGGTGAAGCACTGGAATGGGTTATCTGGGGAGGTGGTGGAATCTCCATCCTTAGAGGTTTTTAAGGCCCGGCTTGACAAAGACCTGGCTGTGATGATTTAGTTGGGGTTGGTCCTGCTTTGAGCAGGGCGTTGGATTAGATGATCTCCTGAGGTCTATGATTCTATGAGGTAGAGTGGGCCATAGGCAGGGCTCTGGCCCAGATGAATGGGCTCAGTCACACGCCTGGGTCTGTCCCTTCCCCCGACTCCTAGGGTGTTAATTTCTGACTCCTGATAACTCTGCGCACAACAATCCCGTGAAGCACTGACTGTACTTACCCATGTGATATCGCTGGTGTTGGTGAACAAGGTGTCCCAGGAGCCGTACAGGATTTGCTTGTCCTTGAGGAGCTGCCGATGCTCTTCACTGTTCGCCAGTGTCATAGCTATAAAGGGAAGGGTGTAACAGCTGACCTGTGTACAGTACTATAAAATCCCTCCTGGCCAGAGCCTCCAAAATCCTTTTCCCTGTAAAGGGTTAAGAAGCTCAGGTAACCTGGCTGGCATCTGACCCAAAGGACCAATAAGGGGACAAGATACTTTCAAATCTTGGCGGGGGGAAGGCTTTTGTTTGTGCTCTTTGTTTGGGAGTTCGTTCGCTCTTGGGACTGAGAGGGACCAGACATCAATCCAGGTTCTCCCCATCTTTCTAAACAAGTCTCTCATATTTCAAACTTGTAAGTAAAAAGCCAGGCAAGGCGTCTTAGTTTTACTTTGTTTTCTCAACTTGTAAATGTACCTTTTACTAGAGTGTTTATCTTTATTGCTATGCTTTGAACCTGAGGCTAGAGGGAGGTCCTCTGAGCTCTTTAAGTTTGATTACCCTGTAAAGTTATTTTCCATACTGATTTTACGGAGATGATTTTTACCTTTTTTCTTTAATTAAAAAGGTAATTAATTTCTTTTTAAGAACCTGATTGATTTTTCCTTGTTTTAAGATCCAAGGGGTTTGGATCTTGATCCACCAGGAGTTGGTGGGAGGAAGGAGGGGAATGGTTAATTTCTCCTTGTTTTAAGATCCAAGGGGTTTGGATCTGTATTCACCAGGGAATTGGTGAAGGTCTCTCAAGGCTATCCAGGGAAGGGAATTAGCTTTGGGATGGTGGCAGCGGACCAGACCTAAGCTGGTAGTTAAGCTTAGAAGTTTTCATGCAGGCCCCCACATTTGTACCCTAAAGTTCAGAGTGGGGAAGCAGCCTTGACAGCCACCATCATTGAGGCTGAGCCAGGGAGGGGAAACAGACAGCAGGCAATATAAATCAGATGTTCGGTTAGCAAATGGGAGTTTTGCAAGAAAGTTTAGAGAGGGTGTGTGAGAGACAAGTACATCTAACAACCATACTGTAAACTCAGGCCAATAACCCCCTCCCCAGAAACAAAACTAAACAAACTAACCCCCCTGGAAGAGTAAAAATAAACCAGGCAGAAGGGCAGCAGCAGCATGGGGCTCGCCAGTTGATTGCACTGAATGCAGCATGTATGATTACCAGCCCTATGGGCAGGTAGCATATGTGGGCATTTGGCCCAAGGAGCTACTGGCCCTCGGAGACCAGGAGGCCAGAGGGGCTGAACTGGTGGAGCCAAGGAAGACAGCGAGGTACATAGAGGAGACTTTTAGGGACACAGTAGAGTGGTCCCACCCCCAGTCTGACAGCCTCTGTGCTGCTGAGGAGGGTGAAAGTTTCGGGGAAGGAGAACATCGAGCTAGAGCAGAGGGAGACGATCCCATAGTTGGGACCCACCTTCCAGATGAAGTCATGATGTCCTCTCAAATTGAGGTAGGAACCCCAGTTACAAAGAAAAGCCTGGTAATAATAATGGGGGATTCAATCAATAAACATATAAGCAGTTTGGTTTGTGATGGCTGGGAGAACCACATGGTAAATTGCCTGCCTGGTGCAAAGGTTGCAGCTCTCACGAGACATCCAGACAGACTTATGTGCCCTGTGGTATGTAACCTAGCGTTTAAATCGGCCTCTGTATGAGATAGCTAATGTGACAGTGAATTTTAAAAAAGTCTCCAGATGTGATCCCTGGTAAGCCTGACTTCAGTACCAGGCAAATTGTTGAAACTATAGGAAAGAACAGAATTATCAGACACGTCGGTGAACACAATTTGTTGGGGCAGAGTCAACATGGCTTTTGTAAAAGGAAATCATGCTTCACCAATCTACTAGAATTCTTTGAAGGGGTCAACAAGAATGTGGAGAAGGGTGATCCAGTAGATATAGTGTCCTTGGACTCCTTTGACAGGGTCCCTCACCAAAGGCTCTTAACCAAAGGAAGATGTCATGGGATAAGAGGGAAGGTTCTCTCATGGGTCAGTGGTTAAAAGATAGGAAGCAAAGGACAGGAATAAATGGTCAGTTTTCACAGTGCTGAGAGGTAAACAGCAGGGTCCCCCCCAAGGATCTGTGTTGAGACCAGTGTAGTTCAACATAGTCATAAATGATCCAGAAAAAGGGGTAACCAGTGAGGTGGCAAAATTTGCAGATGATACAAAATGACTCAAGATCGTTAAATCCAAAGCAGACTGCGAAGAGCTACAAAGGGATGTCACAAAACTGGGGGACTGGACAACAAAATGGCAGATGAAATTCAATGTTGATAAATGCAAAGTAATGCACATTGGAAATCATATCCCAACTATATATACAAAATTATGGGGTTTAAATTACCACTCAAGAAAGGTTTCAGAGTAGCAGCCGTGTTAGTCTGTATCCGCAAAAAGAAGAACAGGAGTACTTGTGGCACCTTAGAGACTAACAAATTTATTAGAGCATAAGCTTTTGTGGACTACAGCCCACTTCTTCGGATGCAGAAAGAGATTTTGGAGTCATCGTAAATAGTTCTCTGAAAACATCCACTCAACGTGCAGTGGCAGTTAAAAAAGCAAACAGAATGTTGGGAACCATTAGGAAAGGGATAGATAATAAAACAGAAAAATATCATAATGTCTCTATATAAATCCATGGTGCGCCCACACCTTGAATACTGCGTGCAGTTCTGGTCGCCCCATCTCAAAACAGATATACCAGAATTGTAAAAGGTGCAGAGAAGGGCGACAAAAATGATTAGGGGGATGGAACAGCTTCCATATGAGGAAGGATGAAAAAGACTGGGGGCAAGTCTACACTTCAAACACTGTATCGCCTGTCGGAGAATAACAGAGTTCTCACTCTTTTGGTTGGGTACAGCACACGCCGTAGCTGCACTGGCGCTGTAGCATTTAAGTGAAGATGTTCCTATGCCAACAAGCTCTTAATCCACCTCCCGGAGAGGCGCTAGCTAGGTCAGTGGGAGAGGTGCTCCTGCGACAGGGGTGTGGATTTTTCACACCCCTGAGCAATGTCGTTATAACAATATAGGTCTGTAGTATAGACCTGGGACCATTTAGTTTAGATAAGAGATGACTAACGGGGGATATGATAGAGGTCTATAAAATCATGACTGGTGTGAAGAAAGTGAATAGGAAAGTGTTATTTACCCCTGCACATAACACGAGAACTACGGGTCACTTTATGAAATGAATAGGCAGCAAGTTAAAAACGAAGAGAAGAAGGTATCTCTGCACACAATGCACAGGCAACCTGTGGAAATTGTTGCCGTGGGATGTTGTGAAGGCTAAAAGTATAATTGGGTTCAAGATAATCAGGGCATGCAAACCCATACTCTGCATGTCCCTAAACCTCTGACTACCAGAAGCTGGGACTAGATGTCAGGGGATGGATCACTCAAAATTTCCCTGTTCAGTTCATTCCCTCTGAAGCATGAGGTACTGGCCACTATCAGAAGACACAATACTGGGCTAGATGAACCATTGGTCTGAGTCAGTATGTCCATTCTTATGTGAGTTATGAAGAGTAGCATATAGATAGGGGAAGCTAAAGACATCAGGGGAAACTCCATGGCTTGCAGGACTAAGGATAATAAGGAGGTTTTTTTTAAAAAGTGATTTAGGAACAAAAGAAATCTTAGCAGTGGTGTAGGCTCATTACTAGATGGAGACTCTTTAAAAGGTTGCAGAAAAGGCAGAAGTGTTCAAGAAATATGTTTTCCATGTTTGGAAACCCCATGTTAGTGTATTTAGGAAGGACAAGGGTCTCCATGGCTCTTACATTTTAGCTGCAGCATGAAGGAGTAGAGGTGGTAAAATGCCTCCATAGACGATCGGCAGATCTCCTGCTCCGGATGGCACAGAGTGACACACGCCACCAGCTGGCCCAGGACTCTGAACTCCTCCGCTTCCTGATGGAGAGAGGGCGCAAAGGGAGTCACTCGCCCCTGCAGGCCTAGCGCAGCGTGTCCCCCTGGCATTGCCCTAGCAATGGGTTAGAACTGGGGGAGGCAGAGCCCAGTGCAGAGAGACTGGGGACAAGGAGAGCAGGAGGAGCCGTGGGGCCCATCACCAGGGGCTGAGGAAAGCTCAGCAGGGACGGGGAAATCTGGTCAGCAAAGTCAGCAAACCTTGCTCCCGAGTGGGGACCCGGGTAACGAATGAACTAACGTCCAGTCTCCATCTCAAGGGCAAGCGCCTAATCCCAGCCCCTTCTCCCACCCCCCACCCTCCATTGACCTCAGGCCCAGGAGCTTGGGGTCACCTTGGACTCCTCTGCTCTGCATCCCGCCTCTCTCACTCCATCCTGGAGTTCCCCAGAGTCCTCCCTTCCTGCGCCATCCCCAGCCTGCCGGCTCTCTCCCGCCGGCTCTCTACTGCAGCCTTGTCCTCTCATCTCCCCCTCCTGCCAGACCTTCCCTTGCCCCTCCTGCAGCACCTGCGCTGGCTCCCTGCTCTTCCCCACCTCGCACCAAACCCCTTGCCCTCCTCTCCAGGGGTCTGCACAGCCTCCCCACACCCACTCCCCAGTGCTCTGGCTCCTTTGGTCCCTCCCATCCCTTTCGGTGTGTCCCCTCCCACCTCCCTCCTTCTGTTCAGCCTCTGGGGGCACATCATCCAAACGCCCCCCTCCAGCTGCCGAAGGGGAGGCCTTGACACAGGGGGGATGGAGCAGCTGGAGCAGCTAAATGGCCCTGAGCACCCAGAGCAGGGGGCGTTCTTCTGGCAGCCTGGCAGGAGCTGATGCCAAAGCATCCCACAGGCAACTGACAAAGGGGGTGAACAGACACCTGGGTTCAGAGGCTGCTCTCAGGGCCATCCTGTGTAAATGCACTGACCCTGTGGAGCAGACTTTGGTGCTAGGGGAACAGCGGGGAGAGTCCTTGGAGACAGAATTATGGGGCTCGACCCAAAGCCCACTGGAGTCAGAGGACAGACCCATCGACATCAGTGCTCGGTAGATTGGACTCCTACCGAGGATCTTGCTGAGTCACTATTCTAGGCCCGGGTTTTCCCTGCCAGGGAGCGCTGCACCGCGAGGCTGCTCAGTGCAGTTAGGAGGCGGCCAGGGTCACAGGCTGCTCACCTTGCATTCAGGTTGACAAGCCATGAATTTCATCAGGCAGGTGATCCTTTCCACTGCCCTCAGCCGCCCATGCACCTCCTTGGATGCGGTCCAGGGGAGCAGGGCCTGAGAGAAACAAATTGGGACAAATTGCTGAGGAGAAGTACCAAAAAATAGCACAAGCACATAGGGAGAAGATCAGAAAGCTGAAGGCAAAAATGAGTTCTAACTGGCAAGGGACATAAAAGACAATCAGAAGCAGCTCTATAAATGCATTCGGAGCAAGAGAAAGACAAAGGAAAGTGAGGGGCCACTACTCAGCAGGGAAGGAGAGCAAATAATGGATGACACAGACAAAGCCAAGGTGTTTAATGCCTTTTTTGCTTCAGTTTTCACTAAAAAGGTTAATGGCAACTAGATGCTTAACACAATATTAACAACGAGGGGGAAGGAATACAGGCCAGACTCGGGAGAGAACAGGTAAAAGACAATTTAGGACAGTTAGATGAATTCAAGCTGGCAGAGCCACATGATATTCACCCTAGATGGAGCTAGGCAAAGCAATCTCTGAACCGTTAGGAGGGCTGAGGTCCCAGAGGACTGGAGAAGGGCAGACACAGAACCTATCTTCAAAAAGGGGAACGAGGAGGCCTCAAGGAATTATAGACCTGTCAGCCTAACTTTGGTACCCAGAAAGATACTGAACAACTTATTAAACAGTTTGTAAGAAGCTAGAGGAGATAATAGGGTGATAAGGAAGAGCACCATGGATTTGTCCAGAACAAACCATGCCAAACAAAGCTAATTTCCTTCTTTGACAGGGTTACTTGCCTAGTGGATGGAAGGAGGCAGTATATGATGATGTATATGAAGTTTAGTAAGGCTTTTGACACAGTTCCACAAGACATTCTCAGAAGCCAACTAAGCCAGTATGATCCAGATGAGATTACTATAAAGTGGGTGCACAACTGATGGAAAGACCATACTCAAAGAGGAGTTATCACTGACTCGCTGGCAAAGTGGAAGGGTGTCTCAAGTGGGGTTCCCCAGGGGTGTGCCTGGGTCCAGTACTAGTCAATATTTTCATTAAGAACTTGGTTAACGGAGAGGAGAGTATGCTTGTAAAGTTTGCAGATGACACCAAACTGGGAAGGGTTGCAAGCACTTTGGAGGACAGATTAGAATTCAAAATGAGCTTGCTAAATTGGAGAGTTGGTCTCAAGTCAACAAGATGAAATTCAGTCAAAACAAATGTGACGTAACGCACTTAGGAAGGAAAAATCAAATGCATAAAAACAAAGTGAGGGATAACTGGCTAGGTGGCAGTACTGCAGAAAAGGATCTGGGGGTTATCATGGGTCTCACACTGAATAGGAATCAACAGTGTGATGCTGTTGTGAAAAAGGGAAATGTCATTCTGAGGTGTATTAGCTTGTAGCACTGTGTCCAGTTCTGGGCACCACGCTTTAAGAAAGATGTGAACAAACTGGGGCCAGTCCAGAGGACAGCGACAAAAGTGCTCAGCGGTTTAGAAAACCTGACCTGTGAAGAAAGGTTGAACAAACTGGGCATTTTCGTCTTGAGAAGACGGAGGGGGCACCTGGTAACAGTCTTCAAATACGTTAAGGGCTGTTATACAGAGGATGGTGACAAATTATTCTCCATGTCCCCTGAAGGTAGGACAAGAAGTAATGGGCTTAATCTGCAGCAAGGGAGATTTAGGTTAAATATTAGGAAAAAGTCTAAGGGTGGCTAAGCACTGGAACAGGTGACCTAGGGAAGTGGTGGACTCCCCATCACGGAGGTTTTAAAAAACAGGCTGGACAAACACTCATCAGGGACGGTCTAGGAATGCTTGGCCCTGCCTCAGTGCAGGGGGTGGAGTAGATGACCTCTTGAGATCCCTTCCAGCCCTGCACTTCTGTGTTCCCTCTTCCCAGGCTCTGGAATCGAGGAGACCGAATCTCTGTCAAGGACATTTCCCTCTTTTTGGAGCACAAACCACCCACAGAATCTACTTCCTGTGGCCCCAGAACTAGAACGTTGGGGGAATCTCGCTCTGGGCTCTGGCCAGGTTGGTGGGGCCCATGGTGAACACAAATGAATGCCAGGGTCAGATGGGGGCTCAGTGGAAAACACGACAGATCCTGCACTCCTCCACCCCCACCCCGTGCAGACGTTTTTCAGATATAGCGGGGGCACTTGGCCCTCCAGCCCAAGAACCTTTGTATAGAACGTACTTTGAGGAGCCAAAGGCACCAGGGGGGGAGGGGAAGAGGAGGGGGAGTGTCCCATGCTTGTGATTAAATGGAGTCTTGGTCCCTGAGCCCCACCCCAGCTACAGGACTAGTCCCCTTCCTGCCCCCACGCCTCCAGACCTCCAAGATCTTCTCCACCACCAGAAGTCTGGGCTCCTGATTCTCACACGCCAAGGCCGTCAGCATCTGATCCATGGCTCTCAGAGTCTGTGTGCAGAGCAGAGGAGACACCAGAGCAAGTGGCGTTACCCAGCCAGGAGATGAACCAAGGCCCTGGCATGTGACACCCCCCAGGCCACGGCAGCACCTGGTATTCCAGCTCACCCACTCACTTGTACCCACAGGGGACCTACTGCAAACTCCTGGCAACAGGACACCACCTGCCTTTGCTGTCCCCAGAAAGGCCACTGCATGGAGTCTAACCCACTGGAAGAGTCAGAAAGGACTGCACATTTGGAGGGGAGATTTCCAGCCAAGCTTCGGTTCCTCTGGCCTGTGTGCGTCTGAAGCAGCCAATCACAGGCCTGTGCCCCCCGCCACGCACTGGGGATGAATGTGCTTGTGAAGGGAGTGTCTGTTCCCCACTAATTGTCGGTGCATGTGAAGGAGAAATGCCTACTACTGCTACCCTATGAGGGAGTTACTCCTTTATCTGCAGTGGTGGGGCCTGTGCTTTGGTGCTGCAGGTCCTGAGCTGAAGTCCTGCCGAGGAGCTGTGATTATTATACTCATGTGCCAGTGCCAGGTTACCCAGGGGACAGGTACACGAGCGACCGGCAGGATTCCCACTTGGTTTCGGGTGGCTCTGCGTGGCCGGTTTGGGGCTTACCTTGGTGTAGAGAGCAGCCTCCTCGCCCTGCATGGTCTCTGCTGGAGGCAGGGAGAAGACGCTGGAGAAGCAGGCTGTGAGCAGGCTGGATCGTTCCAGGTCCTGCAGCGGTGGCTTCACTCTGCTAAGAGAAGAAACACGTGCGGATTGGAGGGCTGAGGCGGGACTGACGCGCTAATGTTGGCGTCAGGCTCCCAGGACATGGAAACACCTGAGGGGGCTCCAACTGGTGGGTGGCAGACGAGAACAGGTCAGGGGGCGGTGGAGGGAGCTGGTGCTGCCTTCTCTCATACCAACAGGCAGGGACTTAGTGCAGTCTGCAGCTGTCTGCTGTGACCCCACCAGGACTCACCAGCTGGGGCAGAGAGCACTGCGCTTCACCGAGAAATGACATCCCACAAACGGCACGGACGGGAGACTAGAGCCTGCTGGCACCAAAGTGCCTCTGAACCAAGTGGCCACAGTGCAAAGGAGCCTGCCAGTCCTGTCCCGCTGGGGGCAAAGAGACTCTTCCACCACAGCTGTCTGCACTGCGGCTGCACAGTCCAGGCCAGCAGAGAGATGCTGCATCAGCCCGCAGCAGGGCAGAATCCAGGCAGGGATCCAAGCCCTGCCCCTTGCCCAGGGCTCTCAGCCTGCTGGACAGGGCACCCAGCTGTGTGCAGGGGGGGAGGAAGGTGGAGACAGCCCAGACAGCATTAACCTCTTCACCCCCACTGCCAGAGCATGGCCCCAGCACATGCAATGAGGTACCAGGTGACTACTTGCCCCCTGCAGGACAGAGCCACGCCCCTCGTGGCAGGTGGCAGCTACGCCCACTGCTGACGCAAATCCCCCCCCCTCCGCCCCAGCAGAGACGGGATCGTGGCCAATGCCGTCGCCTGCCCCGCTGTCAGGAAGCCAGTGCCCAGTGGGGAGAGCCGCTCCAGCGCCTGCCCTGCCTCCCCCTCCCATTCCTGGGGAACCTATTGAGCCACCAGCGAGAGCCCAGCTCCAGCCCGCAGCATCTGCCACCTCCGGACGCCTGATGGGCAGGCTTCTGGGAAGCTCAGAGCAGGGCACCAGCGGCGCTGAGAGAGAGCCCCCCATGGCACAGGCAGTGCCATGGGCCAGGGCTCGGCCTGCCCAACTTCTCAGCCACAGGGGGTCGCTGAGCTGCCGGTGTGACGCAGCTGGCACAGCTGGCAGTGACTCCGGTCACTCCCCTCCAGCAGCACCCAACTGCCCCTCTCCCCCCAGAGCCATCTCCTGCGGGGTCCCAGAGGGGACCAGTCCTAACCCCCTCACTCCCTCCCCCACATCTTCCTAAGGCCACGTGGAGAGGTCGCCAGGCACCGAAGAATCCTCCACCATCTACCCACTGGTGCCAGCCCACATGCACCAGCACCATCACCTGCTGCCACGTGCCCGGCGGAATCAGAAGATGGGGGAGGAGCAGAGGGGGGAATGCCCTGGAGAACTGGCCATGCCAAGAGGCTGGCGTGTCTGGCTGCACACAGCACTGGCTGGGCCGGGCAGGCTGGGTACCTCATCTCCATGATGGTGAGCATCGCTTGCTGACGCACCATGTCGGTCAGGGAGTCGATGGACTCGTGCTGAAGCATCTCCTGGGGAGACAATGTGGGGAAATGCCAGCCAGGCTCCAAGCTCCTTCAAGGCTCCGACTGGGGAGCAAAGCGCAGGGCCTGCAACATGTGGGCTCGGCAGCCATGTCGTCCTACTGTGGACTTGATGGTGTGCAGGGCTCCAGCCGGGGAGCGCAGTGCAGGGCCTGTGGTCAGTGCCCCAGTGTCACGCGCCAGTGCACTGAAAGGCTCCATCAGCATTAGCACCCAGGGACACCACCTGAGATCCGGCCCCCTTGTGCCCGGTGCTGCACACACACAGTGAGAGCCAGTCCCTGCCCCAGAGAACTCACGAGCTAACTAGAAGAGACAAGGCATGGAAGGGAAACTGAGGCACAGAGGGGGAAGTGACTTGCCCAAAGTCTTACTGCAGAACTGGGAGTAGAACCCAGGTGTGCTGAGCCCCAGCCCACTGGACCACCCACCAGCCCACGCTGTCCCACGTTCAGGGAAGGGAGGTGAGCTCTGGAAAGCTTTCTGCAGTGCTGGAGAGCAAAGACTTGCCAAATCTATGGAGCAGATTTGTTGCTAGTTCCCTAGTGGGCACTGACTGCAGAGTGTTGGGGCTCTGGGCAGGGAGACTGGCGTATACAGAGCGACCCGGTGACTTGGGAAGCTGGGTGCAAGGGAACAATCTACATTTCCATACAGTTCTATGTTTAGGAACAAAGAATGCAGGCCACACTCACAGCATGGGGGGCTCTAACCTGGGAAGCGGTGACTCTGGAAAAGACTTGGCAGTCAGGGTAATCAGCTGCCCATGAGCGCCCAGTGTGACGCTGGGGCCAAAAGGGCTAATGCCATCCTGGGATGTAGAAACAGGGCAAACTCCAGTTGTTAGAGAGGTTATTTTCCCTCTGTATTTGGCACTGGTGCGACCGCTGCTGGGATCCTGTGTCCAGGTCCGGTGCCCACAATTCAAGGAGAATGTTGATAAATTGGAGAGGGGTCAGAGAAGAGCCACAAGAGTGATTGGAGGATTGGGAAACATGCCTGACAGTGAGAGACTCAAGGAGCTCAATTAGTTCAGCTGAACGAAGGGAAGGTTACAGGGTGACTTGATGACAGTCTGTAAGTACCTACACGGGGAGCAAATATTTGATAATGGGCTCTTCAGTCTAACAGACAAACGTCTAACACGATCCAATGATTGGTAGCTCAAGTTAGACAAATCTGCAGAGATCTCCAGGCCAATCACTAAACCCGCCAGGTAACACAGCCCCAGTGTGTGTTTTACTCACCGTTATCTTCTCCACTAGCAGGGCTTTGCGGTCCATATTTATTTCTGGGCTCCATGCCACGATGTGTATGACGAGGTTCAGGATGGAATTCAAAAAATTCATTTTCTGGGCCTCGTCCTACGCCCCGCAGAGATGAGACACAAACAGGAAGGTTAGCGTGGAAAGGAGCTGCCAGTGGGATAGATGTTAGAAAGCTTCCCCCCAGTGCTGCTCAGGCTTTGATATGCCGAGTGGCAGAAGGCCATTCATCTGGTAACAGGAGTGACTATCTGGGGAGGGCAGGGCAGCTCTGTGTGAAACCGGACTAGAGAGGGAGCAGATCTCACGGGGTAGGTGTCCAAAGAGGAACTGCAACATGGGGGCTAGGCAGCCAGACAGTGTTACTGGGGGCTTGACAGAGTGGGAGGAACAGCTGGGTGGGACACCCTGACACCCCAATATTCGCCACTGTCATGTCATTAGGACATGTTTTGTACAAAGTACGTATTGTAAGGTATCATTCTAAAAGTCTTTATCTGCTAGACATTAATGTCTCATTGGATTGTATGTGCTATCGTTGTATGTGAAATTATGAAGTTCAGCTATGTCTGTGTTCCTGAAACACGTTGTGAGGTTCAAAACAGCCTTTCAGGTACAACAGTAAAAACGCCAAACAATGGCTTATTGAGGAAATGCACATAAGCAGCAGGGTTAGCCCAGGAACTGTCCACAATAGAAACCTCTCCGAGAGAACGCTACACAATGGGAACCGTTGGACCCAGGTCACAGCAAAAGAGTTTTCCAGCGGGTGGGAAGAGGAGATAAAAGGGGAACAATGACATCGGGGGGGGACCTCACGCTCCCTGCAATAAGACACATGGAAACACCTGAGGGACAAAGATTGAACTATGAGAAGTGATGGTGCCAGGCTGGAGAGAGATTCCTAGCCTGTGTAAGAAAACCTGGGAAATCCAAGCTGCAAAGCCAAGGCAGCTTGTCCCTTAAGAATCTGCCCACCTGTTTATCACTCAGGGTGAGAATTTGCTCATGTAGAGCCTATCTATCCAGTGTGGAAAGCTTAGTTTGCGTGTTGTGTTTATTTACTAATGCAATCTGCTTTGTACCGTTTGCTATCTCTTATAACCACTTACAAGCTACCTCTTGTAGTTAATAATCTTATTGCTTGTTTATACCATAACCCAGTTTGTGCAATTAGCAACTGGGGGGAGGGGCAAAGAGTTGTGCATACCTCTCTCCACATGGAGGGAGGGGGCGAATTTCATAAAACCTTTGGGTCTGTACTCCAAAGGAGGTGGGCACCAGAGTACTGGGACAAGCCCTTTCACCTGAGTCTTCCCAGAGCTGATCTCAGTGTCTGTGTCTTTCTGCAGCTGGGCGTGGCCCTGCCTGAGTGTATGGCTGGAAGAGGCTTGTGAGCCTAGCCCAGCAAGACGAGGTAAAGGGGGCCCAGGCTGGCAGAACAGGTGGGCTCGGTGGTAGCCCGGTACAGCAGGTGGCACCTCAAAGGGGGGCAACCCGTCACACTAGGGACTGTAACTCAAGACGGGACTTTTTAAAATGCTGTAGTTTAAACAGGAATTATTTGGGGGCAGGTCCCTGGCCTGTGTTATACAGGAGGTCACAGTGGTTCCGTCTGGCCTTAGAATCCATGCATCATCTGGAGAAGGGCAGATGTGCATGTGGACAGGGCACTAGCTGACAGGTCAGAGGAGGGCTCTTGGTACCTGGTCATTGCCCTTCAGAAAGGAGTCTATGCATTCCAGGGCCTCTCTCTCCTTCCAGTTGTGCCCCTTAAAGCAGGCGGTGCTACATGGCCATGGTGAATCTGATCAAAGACAGAGCAGTGGTAATACCTGGGTCTGCCAAGCTGCAGTCTGGGTGACAGAGATCTTAGAGAAAACCCTTGCCCCCACTCCCGCCCCAGCAGGGGAGCAGGGTCTGGCACAGCGATCCCTGGCTTCCCCACCTCTTTGCTGCCCAGCCCAGCAAAGACCCAGTCGGAGCCCTGGTTCCCAGCGGCCACCCCACTTCCCCGCCCAGCATGCAGGCTCAGTCTGGGGATTTGGGGAGCGCCACACCTGGAAGGAGGGACGATGTCAGGCCATGAGGGGTGTCCCCACTCTCCGGCCCATTGCTGGAGGGGGCGGAGGGACTGGGAGTGAATCGGTCTGGTCCTTGCAGCAGGAGAGAGAACTGCTGCCCAGTCTGCATGGGATATGGGGACCCAGGGCCTGCCCGTTCTGCTTGTTCTGACTGCCTCTCCTGCCACCAACAATCAGCCAGAGGCACTGGGCTCCCATCGTCAACACTCCCCCCAAATGCCCTGTGCTGCGACATGCGACAAAGGAGCCAACAGATGGGGCTGCAACATCAGGGAGCATCTTACGCTCTGGCCGGCGCCCTGCAATCCTAGGCTTTAACAACCCACCGTGCACCAAGCATCCCCTTCGACTGGTGGAAAACATCCTCCGACCCAGCAGCGTGACAGATCGGGGTGGGCGATTCAGTCAGTCTCCACCTGATGCTTCTGCCGCTATGCCCCGATCAGCTTTAGTGGCTGCAGCTGCTGCCAGCAGGAGGGGCCATTCCCCCCTGCCTGGGTTTTCCTGTCTCTCCATCTCGTGGCAACCCAGAGCAGTACAAGGTCTATGGAGTCTTCTCCCCACAATGACACCCTAGTCTTGCCCCCCCAACCTCCACAGGGGCCAAGTCCCACCCCAATGCAGGGCCATGGCCCCAGCCATTTTTGCAGCCCCCTCCGCCCACCCAGAAGGCGCCCACTCACCGGGATGGCGCGCACACTGCTGCTGCTGCCATTCCCTCCTCTGCCGACTCTTCCCTGGGGGAGGTTTTGTCTCCTCCCAGGCACGCCTGGGCTCTGGGCGGCCCTCCTCAGCCATCCTACAAGAAGCCAGGACAAGGCATTGCTTGTGAGTGACGAGAGGCGATTGCCCCGTTCAGCATCAGGGCCAGCCCAGTTATTTCTGTCCCACCAGCACCTACAGATGCCAGCTGAGCTCAGGGCCCTGTTGCACCAGGTGCTGCAGACAATCGCTGGGCTGGAGGGCTCAGACTCTAACTAGCCAAGGCAGCCAGCAGGGAAACAAGGGAAGGGATGTGCTCAAAGTCACCCAGGATTAGAACCCAGGTGTCTGAACTCCCAGGCCAGCAGCCCATCCCACAGGCCAAACGGCCTCCTCTGGGTCACTCCCACCTCTCCTTCTCCTGGTTCACAAGCTGCACAGCAGACAGGCTGGATCCAACCACTCAGGATTCTTCCTGCCCAATGAAATGACCCTGATCCCTTCCCCAAGGAATATTGGGGCCGTGGCAGTTCGCAGGTGGGCGAGGCCAGCGGGGTGGGGGAGGTGGGGCGGGCTCGTGAGCAGCAGGAGTTGCTCAGACACACCCGTGAAGGGGCAGGAGCAGAAGGCAGGAGAGCGGCAGGGAGGCTGGTACCTTCTCATGCAACCTCGGTGTGGCTGGCGATGCAATGGAAAAGCAGAGGCGGGCAATAGAAGATTCTCCTACCTGGAGTCAGGAGTGGGCAGAAGCTGGCGTGTATATGGGCCACCCACTTTCTGCTGCCGGTGGCGGAGCTGAAACGGCTGGATCAGCTTTCCCAGCGGCACGTGCCAGCTCTCGCTCTGCCAGAGCCAAGCCTGGCAGTGAGGGGATGAGGCTGTGCCAGCCAGCAGGGGGCATGTCACAATGGGCAGGCGAGTCACAAGCCAGTCAATGTGTGACTGCCCAGCCCTGGGCTGCCCCAGCCCAGACTAGTTCTGGCCTCGCCGGGGCTTTAGAGCCTCTCCTTCCCCACCGGGGTCATGGGAGGGACCTTCCGCTCCCCACAGTCACAGACTTTAGGCCGGAAGGGACCGCTCAGGTCATCTAGTCCCAGCTTCTGCGGACCCCAGGCCAGAGCCCCTCCCCGCGTCCATACAGCTGGAGCCGGGGGCGGGGGGGAGGTCTCCAGATCCCCGAGTGGGAGAATCAGTTCCATCCCGGTTCCTCCTCCTTGTGACAGCGCAGAACAGGGGTTCCCGAACGCTCCCCTCCCCCAGCTCCCAGCCCACGCGGGCGGCTCTTTGTGCTTGCCCAAGCTGCTGGGCGCCTTGGCCGTAGGATGTAAAATGGCCCCATCTCTGCTTCCCCTCCCACCGCGGCAACAACACAGAAACTGCTTTCATAGCACCCCCCCCGCCCCCGCCCAACTGAGTCTCAGGCCTTGCTAGCCGCTCAGTGCCATGGCAGACCCAGGAGATGATTGCTGCGGGAGTCTCGGCTCAGGGGGAGGCAGTGACTCCTAGAAGCAGGGAGAGCAGCAGCACCATAGATCAGGGAGGTCTGGCAATGCCAGTGGCTGGCTGGGGTCTGACAGCCCAGGCACCCAGAGCAGACAGTCAAAGGCCAAACCCCTCTCACCACCAGTTCTGTAGCTCCCCCTTGCTTTTGGTCTGTCTTAGGCACCATCCTGGCCCTCATCCCCATGGCATCAGAGCACTGTCCAACCTCGATTGCATTTATTCTAACCTCCCCCTGCAGGGCAGGGCCTGGCTGCTACCTCCACTGAACAGACAGGAAACTGCAGCACAGAGGGAATAAGGGATTTGCCCGAGGCCACACAGAGCATCTGTGGCAGAGCTGGGAATTGACTATGGGTCTCCTGGGTCCCAGGCTGGCACCTTCTCTTCCAACCTCCTGCCCCCTTTGCCCCTGGTTCAGTGTGAGCTGTGAGAGCTCTCTGGGGCACAGGAGCTGGCTGGTGCCCAGATGGAACTACATTGCCTATTGCACATATCTCGCTTTTCCCAAACATTGAGTCTGCTGCTACAACCATACCAGGGCCCGCCAGGATCCTTGCAGCTGGTCAGTGCTAAGTTTTGAACTGTGCTAAGTAGGGAAGACAAACTAGATCTTCCATCACTAGCGCAGCTCTGTGTTACTGGGGACTCACTGCTGGCTCAACCCAACCAGCCCTCCTCACACGGAGCCTGTAAATCCTCCAGCCCTGCTGTTCTCCTTTGTATTTCGGCAGTGCCCAGAGGGCTCAGTCCCGGATCAGGGCCCTGCAGTGCTAGACATTGTACACACACAGCCCGATTCCCCCCACGCTTGGTCTCCTGAATGGCTCCTGCCCCAAGGAGGGACGGCTCTATTCCTCACCCAATGTCTCCTGCTGGCAGAGATGCTCTGAGAGACGTCTACGCTCTGGGTCTCTGGGCTTCCCGGGCTGGGAGGCAAGCGTGGCTGTCTCCGGGCGGTTCTGCTGACTCTCCAGCAGCTGCACTTCAGGTGTCCTAATGCAGCCCTAGTCCTCTCCAGTGCTCAGGGGCACTGTCCTGGCATCGGACTGTCCTGATAAATAGAACAATGGCTCCTGGCACCCTGAGAATTCCTGTTCCCCTGGCAACCTCAGTGCCATTTCCTATGGAAGTGATGGTGTCAGCAAAGGTGATGGAGGTGGTCAGGCCTAGTGGTTGGAGCTGGACTCAGGGGGCGGGGCAGGGCATGGGTGGAGCAAGGCTGGACGAGACCAGGGCTGGAGTAGGACTAGGAACAGGGCTGGAGCAGGCTCAGCCTGTTGCCTATGTCAGGCAGGAGCGAGTTCCTGGCCCTGGAGTGATGTTGAACCGACTGAGCTGCTGCTGTGAGACTGATATACCTGCTCTGGGAGACACAAGGCCAGTTCCTGGCTTGTGGATTAGCTGGAGCCCAGCACAGGAGGGAATCAGCACCTTACAGATGGCTCCCGGGACGCTTGGCTCCCGGCCCTCTGGGTATTGACATGCCAGGTGCAGGGGGCGAGGTGCAGCGCCAGGGAGGAGATTGGGGAGGCGGGAGCACTGAGGTGGGGCTGAGCGGGCAGGTGCTGAGGAGCTGCGGCCGGCTGGCCAGCAGAGAGGAGGAGCAGCAGCTCGGCTCTGGAGGGCCCAGCTGCAGCTCCACACAGGGCGCTGCCAGAGCCTGGCAGGCGGCTGGCTGAAGTGGCACTTTGTGATCTGGCACGGGCGGGAGCTAGCTCCCCACAGCTGAACGCTCTGCAGCACCGGTGGATTCAGATCCAAACCAGGATCTGGCTCCAAATTCACAGCTGGCCCCTTCCCCCGATCTGGAGCAGCTCGCACCGTCTGGGGGTGGTTGATTTCACAAGAGAGGGGGCTTCCCACAGACTCTCCAACTCCCTCACTGTGAGGAAGTGGGACTGTTCTTAATGTTTCCTCTGAATACTGTAGGGGTGCCTCAGCTTCCCCTATGCATTTCTTAAGTCTCTAGGTGTGGGGATAAAGGCCAGTGTGCATAAATGGCCAACACTCTGTCTCCTGGCAACTAATGGCCGGGCCCTTCCCCCCTGCAAGGGGATAGCTAAAGGTGTTGGAGAACAAAGAGATCAGGTGACCTCCTGGCCCGGGAAAGACACAAAGGCCAGAGAAAGGGGCTGGAGAGTTTCAGTTTGGAGCTGGCTGGGGACGAGGAGTGAAGTGCAGATGTGGGTGTCTGGCTCACTGCCCCCCAAAATGGACCCAGCTGAGGGGTCCTGTTCTCTGTACCTACAAGCTGTTTTAGACCATGTTTCTATCATCTAATAAACCTCTGTTTTACTGGCTGGCTAAGAGTCACGTCTGACTGCGAAGTGGGGGTGCAGGACTCTCTGGCTTCCCCAGGACCCCACCTGGGCGGACTCGCTGTGGGAAGTGCAAGGAGGGGCAGAGGATGCTGAATGCTCCAAGGTCAGACCCAGGAAGGTGAAAGCCCTTTGAGTTTCTGGCCCAGAAGACAGTCTGCTCACAGAGAGGAGACTTCACCAGAGTCCTGAGTGGCTTCATAGGGAGCAGCTCCAGAGCATTGTCTGGGGACTCCATGACACACACCTCTCATGCTTCTTCCCATTTGCCTTTAATCACCCCCACATGGCCCATGTTGGCCACCAGCTACCTCCCTGTCTGGACCCTTACCTGGCCCCATCATGGCAGTGGCTGAGCACGCGGGTGTTGTTGTATTTAGGCTCTCAACCCCCCGCATGGAGCAGGGACCTGTTCTCCCTAGTTTGCTGAGGCCCAGAGCGACAGGGACTCACCTGATCTCACACAGAAGACTTACAGCAGAGCTGGGAACTGAACACCGCTCTCTTGAATCCCAGCCCAATGCCTCATCTACCAGCCTGTGTCGCCTTCCCGTGCCCTGCCACCAGCCCCGCCAAACCCTCCTCCCTGTCTCCGTTAGGGTGACCAGACGTCCCGATTTTATCGGGACAGTCCCGATTTTAGGGGACTTGTCCCGCGTCCCGACCTTACATCGGTCGGGACGCACTTTGTCCCGATATCGGGGGGACCGCGGCACTGCTCACGTCTTCTTCCGGGCCCTGGGGCAGTGCAGTTGAGTTTCTGCTGGGCTGGCTGGCCGGCAGATGCCTGCAGAGTGCTGCAGCCCCACTCCCCAGGCACGCACAAAGGCAGGGGTGGGGCTTGTAGGCACCAGCAACGAGCCCCCCCGCCCCTCAACCTGACCCGTGCCGGAGCTACGCAGACAGGAGCCAGAGGGACGCTCCCTCCTCCTCCCGCTGCCAGCCCTGTGAACATGGCTGCAGCACGGCCCCGCTTCTCCCTCCTGCTCCTCGCCCTAGTTGCCCTGCTCCTGCCCGCACAGTGGCCCCTCTGCTTGGCCGCCAAGCATCTGGACCGGTGCTTCGCTGAGTGCAAGCGCTGCACCGACCCAGAGTGCAGCAGTAAGTGGGTGCGGGGTGCTGGGGTCCCCGGACGGGACCTGCCTGCTGGATCCTGAGGCTAGCACTGCGGGGGGGGCTGTGCCAGGCAGGCTCTGGGAGGGAGGACGGGGGGGGTCCGATGCTGCTCTGGGTAGCCCGTGCGGGATGGGATGATGATGGTGCAGGGATGGGAGACCCATGGGGAGGCCGGGGTGGAGGCAGTGCTCTCGGGGCCGGCCCTCGGGCAGGGCCATGGGGCCGCACTTGTGGGCACCGCGATCCGGCCATGAACCGGATGTTTTTCCGTCCCTTTAAAGGGCCAGTAGCCCAGCGTCCTGTCGGGCGGGTTCTCCCACACGTCCCAGTCCAGCCCCAGTGCGGGATGTGAGGGGAGGCGTGTGTTTGGTCATCGGCTCCCCAGCCCCATCTGCAGCGTTGGTACGTTCCAAGCGGAGCGGGAGGGGAGGCAGTTGGCCGAGAGCGGGTGGAGGGAGGGGGCTGGGGGACGTGGCCTGAGCGCACCCTCTGGTGCTGGGGGGGGGGGGTTTCAGGCGCGCACAAGGGAGGGGCTTGTTCCCCCCTCCCCCCCCCCCCCCCCCCCCGCGTCCTGATTTTTCACTTCTGTCGCATCTGGTCACCCTAGTCTCCGTCCCCTCTGGGCTGGACTGGTGTGACCCCTTCTGTCTGGCCATCGCAGACTCCCTCCTGTGCGCATGCCGCTGCCCACTTCCTCACTGGCACCAGGCTAGACAGCCGGCACCGGGGCACTTGGTAGATGTGCGCCGCCCAGCCAGGAGCTCGGGGAAGGCTCGGTGTGGCTGGCGATGCAATGGAAAAGCAGAGGCGGGCAATAGAAGATTCTCCTACCTGGAGTCAGGAGTGGACAGAAGCTGGCGTGTATATGGGCCACCCACTTTCTGCTGCCGGTGGCGGAGCTGAAACGGCTGGATCAGCTTTCCCAGCGGCACGTGCCAGCTCTCGCT
>NW_027053153.1:0-52000 GCF_011386835.1 Chrysemys picta bellii | reverse complement strand
ATGAGCTAATTCTGAATTTAGCATTCATGTTTCTTAAATATAGAGTTTGTATTTCATTATATTGTGCGTGGGAATAATCAGCAATTTCAAGCTTTAGACTAGAAAGATGCTGAAAATAAAATCTAACACAGCCAGCTGTCAATATATTATACTGAGAGCAGGGCCATTTCTGGTGGTGGTAAATTACCTGAAGGTTTCAGAGTATGGAAAAGAATATGAAATGAGCTCTAGTACTTTCGTGAGGTGAGATGAGATTTATACCAGAGATGATTAGGTTGCCTGTAATTTCTTCCTGAAGCACTGACAATCAGAAGCATATTAATACCGAGCACTTTTAATAATGCCATTCATTCAAGGAGATGACAGCATTCCACATAAAATAATTAGCAAGTTAATTACCAACATTTTGCACAGCTATGTGTAATGGACCAGATTCCCCTACAGCTACTTTGTGCCATTGGCTGAGGTTTCACCCAGGTGGTGAACAGTTGTTGTCACTGTGGCTCTGATGCCACTTCTCAGCCTAAAGGCCGTGCCTGAAAGAAAGTGACGTGGCTAGTATGTTTCACACATTTGCACTCTTCAGTTCTAGAATGGTCGCATGGGACACAGGCAGCTGGGTCAGGCTCCTCTGACTTATACAGAGAACTGGACCAGTCCCCAGTTGGCCCCACAGTGCAGGGTGTAAAGCCACTTTTTCCACACTAGGCTGCATCGAGAGCAGCTTGGAGGGACCCCGAGATCAGGGACAAAATGTTAGATCCAGCAGTCTTAGCAGAACCAAAATTCCCATTGAAGAGGGGGTTTTGTTTGTGAAAGGACTACAGGATCATGTCCTATGTGTTCTACAAATAAAACAAACATTTGTATTGTTGCTGCTTTTTTAATTATTGACACGTTTGATAGATGTCAATAGCACCAAAGATACTCTTCTGTCATTTAGGTGCATTACATGCATTTTGAAGTACTGCTTATAAACCCAAGAACGAGTCTTAGGGTTTGCTGTTTTGTCAGGTACACTATATAAATTATTTAAAAAATCCTGGGTCATTACATATTTACCAGGCAATTGGATTAGTTTCTGAATAATGAATATACAGTATATATTTTATAACCTCTCAGGTCAAATTATGTTCCCGCCGTTATGATATTTATAACTAGGAAATTGATGCCTATGAAATCAGTGGAGCTTCTCTGACTACTTGTGCTATTTTATGATTAAAAGCAGGATGACACTTGCTCGTGTTTCCTGTGTGGCTTTCTATTTTATGTACTTAAAAGGGGTGTGGAGTTTAGAAGAGTATGTTCACTATGCTGTGTAAAGTTTTGTTTCTGTTGAACTGCAGACATTTCCCTGTTGCAATAAAACTCAAACTTGAGGTTATCAGAGGAAAAGGATTGCTTCCATATGTTTCCTTCACATACTCTTACGCATCTTGAAAGCTAAAACTTGTGAATGATTTCAATGGCTTAATATTACTTTGTTCAATCTATATGAAACCACCTCTCTTATAACAATTCAATGTCTTTAATGCAAACTGTTGATTGGCAAACTGATTAAAATATTATACTCTTTTACCTTTCAGAAAAGGGCTGGTTAAGTCCCATTGCTTTGAATTTTTGAGGTAGGTTCATAACTGAATTCCTAAATCTAAACCTAGCTTTCTGGTTGTAGTGCTCAGTTGTCTCCAGAACTGGAATGGACCTATTTTCCTGTTCTGGTTCAGATATAGCTAAAACCTCATAAGGACACAAGATGCTCAAAATGGCAAATATTTTATCAGAACAGCTTATCTTCTGAGATGCCTGTAGCTGTGGGCCAAAATGTAGGACCACTAAACTAGCTACTCTGAGATTCTAGGTAATAGGACCTATCCTGTTTGGCTGCCTAAGCAAAATGTCAGCACCCAATAAATAATAACCATTAATAATGATGAATAGTAATACATTAATATTTTATTATGGAGAATTATTCTGAATATGAAATGGTGTGATGCTCCTAAGAAGGGATGGATTATTAGGGCACAATCCAGTGCTCACTGAAGTCAATGGAAGGACCACACAATCCAGTGCTCACTGAAGTCAATGGAAGGACCACACTGACCCAAGCATATTGGTAAACACATGAAGTTCATGTGTATTTGCAAATGGATACTTACACATAGAAAAGTGAATATGGCAGATTTCAACAATAACCACAAGTTTTGTCTTTCACTATTCACTCCTGACTCCTGTTCATTTTGACTATGTTCATGTCCCCTTGCTGTTCTATGTTCATGAACATTCATGTGAACGGGATTTTGTTTGTATGATTGCTTGGGGATGGCTGTTCTTTATAGGAGTACCCTGATTCACATGAGAACATGCCTGAACAAGAATATTCTCTCAGAACTATTTGTAATTTATTATTCTGCTGTTTAAATATTTCCAGTCATCCAGCTGGGGATCAGAAACAGCAATACCATGTGACATAGTTGACCAATCATGCACTATGAATTGCAAATAATCACTACGAACATTTTGCGAATAACCCACAGACTGAAAATTGTTATTTACAAGGATCTGGTGAATAGTTTGAAATAATGACTAGATTTGCAGAAATTAGGTGAGGTTAGCAGATGATTCACAAGTAGAAAAAAAGGGACTACATGCATAACAAATAGTATTCAAAATCTCATCAGCTCTATCCCCAGACCAGTCATGCTACAAAAGGATTCCAGCATTGTGAAAGAAATATGCAGATTTGTTTATATAACTCTATGCGTACTGTATCTCTTCGATATGGACTAGTAGGCCTATTCTGTTCCAACCTACTATAGTAGCATAATAACTGGCTTAAATCTGGATTATTCAGCTTTAAAATATGAATCCCGGAATTCTATCCCATTCTCTCTTATGGAGTAAAAGTTCTCTTTAGCTAGTTTAAGACCCATTTAAAGAAGAAATGAAGAACACAAAGATGCAATCTTGGAGTGACATCTCGTAATGAGACCTCCTGAGCCTTTCCAAAGTTTCTCATTAATTTGCCCCAAATGCAGATTTTAGAATTACAAAAGGATTTTCTCCCATAGCCCATAATGGTCTCTGCTTAGAGTATACGACATTGTCTCATTCTTTTTGGCATGTTCCCAATGCAGCTTCTTTTGGCAAGCTACAATCAATGGGAGGAGATATTGTAGGAAGAACAAAGTACAATTTTTCCAGAGGAAATAATGAATCCTCTATGGGATTTCAAAGAAAACCTACACAATCAGCAAATAATTTTTAAGAAGTTAAGAAAACCAGAGATGTTATTTTGGAGTGTTTAATGTCTAAACTTTAAAGATGGTGAAAAGTGTTTTGAAGTGTTTTGTTCTTTGTTTTTCCTCTTATTTTATTAAATTCCAAGCCTTTCATCCCCTACACTAAATATACGGCAACATCACATCAGAGCCCAGCAAAATTGTCAATGCATTACATTCACTAGCATGAACAATGACTGTATTTCCACTATAGAAGCATTTTTGTCACGCCACTGTTCCAGGTCTTCAGATTTTTTTTTCTCCCATAAGGTACTGTAGTATAGAAAAGAGAATGTGAAAAAAGAAACTTAGTGTTAAAAACAAAAGTGACTAACTTTTTGACAGGTTTCAGAGTAGCAGCCGTGTTAGTCTGTATCCGCAAAAAGAACAGGAGTACTTGTGGCACCTTAGAGACTAACAAATTTATTTGACTGAGTTTTTGGTATAATAAATGGAAGTCTCTTTACAATAAGTATGACCCAAAAGCAGGGCAGAGACAGTGTGTGTGTGTGTGTGTGTGTGTGTGTGTGTGTGTGTGTGTGTGTGTGTGTGTGTGAGAGAGAGAGTGAGCAAGAGTACGAGCCTAGTGGACTGGTATAGAAGTTTTAGCTCCAGGCGAAAGGAATGGCCTTGTTATTCACAAAGGGCAAAGCCTATAGTGTGTTATGCAAGTCATCTCAAACCATAGAAACTTTTATACCGTATCTCACCACACTGCATTTTGTTTATGTCACATAATTTGCAGAAAAAAATAGTTCCAACATTTTTGCTAAAGAATTTTCAATTTTTATTGGTAGTGTTCTTTGTGCCCCTCCACCTGTACAATCAGAACGTTGTTGTTCCAAGGACACTTATCATACGGCAGTTGTATTAATGCTGATGTCCTCGCTCAATTCCAACAAATGACATTTTGCTTTCTAAATCTACCCCCCTGTAGTTTCAGCTGTTGTGAACTGTTTCTGTACACTGTCAAACAGCTGAAGTGTCCCATAGGTAGCTGCATGTGTGTGGTAGGTGAAATGATCCCTCTATATTCTGTATCCACCACTCGGGGTGTTGGGAGGCTTAATTAGTTACAGTTTGTAAAGTGCTTTGACAGTCTCTGATCAAAGGCACAACAGAAGTGCAACGTATTATTATTACATTGTCTGCAAACTAAGTTTAATGTTGTAACACCACAATGCTAGACTTAAAGAGAAAATATGGGAGGAAGGCTTCTATCACCAGGCTTAAAGCTGTCAAAAAACAACAACAACAAAAAACCAACCCCATTAGGAGCTCTCTGATCATTACAAGTTAATACAGCTCTGTGTGTTTGCATTTGCACACAGGTTCTAGAAAAAGAGCTACAAGAGTACAGAACTATCAGATGCATTTCCAGTTTTCCACCAGACTGTAATGAAATGCCACAATGCCTCCAACTAGACCTCTCATTAGTGGTCTTATTAGTTTTCACTCTAGTAAACAAACTAATGGTGCTACTAGCAGTTAATAATAGGCAATCAGGGTTTCTTTCATGGCTGTCACTTTTCCCTTTGCTCTATGCAAGGAACCAGTGTGTGGAAAAAAATGTTAAAAAACCCTCTTTTTATCCCACTAAATCTTCTTTTAACTCCTTTACTTCATGGTCAGAATGCTTTTATGGCTGTCATTGATCCAGAAATGAAGTTTCTGTGAAGCATACTTCATCCTTAAGAAAGGTTCTCTGGCCTGTTTTTTTTTTTTTCTTTTAAGGCTGATATATGCCTGCAGCATGTTCTTATTGAAATGGAGGTGTCTAGTGGCAAAACCTGACAGCTGAGTAAAATGCTTTGTAAGTAGTTTGCTAACATACCGCCTCTCAGTGCGTGTAGAGGACACGTTAAATCAACTCCTGCCAGTACAGAAAGTTCCACCCTGTAAAACAAGCAGCATACTATTAAAAGATGCCATATGCAAATGTCTTAAATAGATGTGGGATGACTAACCTCAACAAAGGAAAGTGGAAGCATAGCTATGATTGTACGTAGGCTAGTGGTTAAAGCCCTGTGTTCTAGTCCTGGCTCTATTATGTGACCTTGGCTATGCCACTTAGTGTCTGTGTGCCTCAGTTTACACCCTTTGTAATACTGCGATAATACTGACCTCTATAACAGTGTGTGTCATGAGGTGTAACTCATAAACGCTTTTGAAATGCTCATTATATGATTGTTATAAGTGCACATCATTACTAGATTTTTTTATTAATAATATTTATATTATGAGCATCTTAGAATCCACCAAGAGGAGCCCAATACAGACCCAGGGAGGGAGAAGGTTGTAAAAGAAGGTGGCAGCTGGAATCAGAGGTGAGGGTGACAGCTGGATACTGAGGACCTCTCTGACTGTTCCCTGCTTTACCAGGCTCTGAGTGAGCACTTTTTTGAGAGAACTTGGATGAGAAAGGGAAAAAAAAAGGTGTGTTTTTAATGGAAAAGAGAGAAGTAGTCCCGTTCTCCCCCCCACCCCCATTGTCCATGTTGGTCCTTGTTAAATTTAAGTTGGAAAGGCTTTGGCTTAAAAACTTCCCCATTTTCTATTCATCAAAAGAAAAACCAAGTGATAATTTTAAAATCTTTTAAATAAGATGTCTAGACTGGAACTTTGGCATTGCCAAAATAGCCTCCACTGCAGATGGTGTATGTATATGTACATGCACTTAACACACCTACCCACAAGCCCTAATTTCAATTTTCAAATTTTCAATTTTCAAAAGTGTCCTAAGTGACTTAGGGCAGGTCCACCCTTAAAACGCTGCATCGGCACCGCTGCACTAAAACTGTAGCCCTTTAATGAAGATGCTCTATGCTGATGGAAGAGAGCTCTCCCGTTGGCATATTAATCCACCTCCGTGAGAGGTGGTAGCTATGTCAGCGGGAGAAGCTCTTCTGCCGACATAGCTTTGTCTACACCAGGGGTAGGGGGGTCAGTATAACTACATCACTCAGGGTAATTCTGTAGTGTAGACCAGGGCTTACTCTCCTAAACAGTTTACTTTTTCAAAAATGAATTTTTTTTGGAATTTCCTTTTCCACAGGAAATTTCAACATTTTGTTCTGAATTAGAAAGAAAACTTTTTTTGAAATTTTGGGATTTCCCTTGCAACAAAAATTTGAGTTTTGGCCAGTTTTACCCGCTAGTTCAAAGATCCCACATCCAAGGCCTTGGCTTCAGCTAGGGCTAAAGCCTCTTGATAGCTGTGGAGTGGCAGCAGCACTTAGCCTTCTTTGAAAATGCCAGCTGGTGGAAATTTAGGGATCATAGGGAGTTAGGCAGTATGGGGAATTAGATGGCACCTGAGCTGTGGCTTTGAAAATGTCGGTGGTGCCTACATGGTGGATTTAGGTACCTATCTACCTGTTTAGGCACCTAAAACCCTTTACAAATCTGTCGATTGCTGTCTAACCTGCTTTGGCACTTTTGAAAATCCTACAAGTCTCCTAGTTGTATTTTTAGGTGCCTAAATACTTTTGTAAGTCTGGCTGTAAAGACGTAGAGTGCTTTTGAAAATTTTACCCCTTATCTCTAACATCTCAGCACAGCTCGAAGCAAGGGAGAAATTAGTCTCTCAGACTGACTTATTTGCTTTTTGTGATTTTTTTTTTATTTTATTTTTTGGGCTGTAATTTAGTTCAGATAAATTTTCCCTGGTCTCCCAGTATGCTTCTCAGGGCAGAGACTTTTTTATTTTTTTGTCTCAGGCAGCGCCAAGAACACTATTTCCCCATAATATGTAATAAATAATAACGGATTTATATGGTCATAATATTTCATTTTTGGATTGCTTTGAATTTTCACTATTGTTTCTTACAGGATGCTTTTGGAACTGTCACATCAAAATATTTAACGTAACACAGAGCAAATGTAATAAATTTAAAACTAGTAATAATAAAAAACAGGCTAAAAGTACAGCAGATCCCTCACAAGTACTGCCAATTTCCTCTATTTCCAATATCCAGAGGGAAAACATGGCAGAGGAAATGCACCCCATTTGAGATCTGGGGCCCTCCCAATCATCTTACCATACAGCTGCCTCCATCTTTTTTTCAGACGCCTTATTTTGTTCCAACTATCACTCTACCCTTTATCCTTGGAATAGTCTCTCCTGCAGCACCGTATCTGTTCTCTTTCAAATCCTGCCTTAAAACCCCTTCTTCCTAGAATCCTCACCAGTAATTTCTCCTCACTATATCTTCCCTGAGAAGGTGGTCTGTATCTTGCCTTGTGCATATTTTTCTGATCTATCTTAGGCTATCTCTGTGAAAAGAAATCCCAAAGTGTGTCCTTACCCCTGTGTGGAGACCCATTGAAGCTGATGGGATGCTGAATAGTATAAGGGTCCTAGCTGGAGATCCCTTTGCAGGATTCCATTTAGATCAGGGAAGGGGCCTGATTTTGAATTCTCACCAGCGTGTAAATCAGAAAAGTGTATGACGTCAATGGATTAACGTGTAAACCTGGTGAGAGACAAGAGTATGACTCAATGTGTCTTACTCTGTTCATAAAACACTGTGAGCTGATACTGTGCTATACCTATGGTTTTTAAGAATAATAATTTGTATCATTCTTTGACTAAATAACATGTTCTGTTGTAAGCTGTTATCTTTGCCACTGGGGAGACACCAGAGTTTTATCACTGGACATTCAGATAATCTTCAGCACCTTACAATGAAGTGCTATTGCTCAACAGTGCTGCTGTTATCCGTTCCCAGCTTGGATTGGAAAAAATCACTATCTTGGCAAAATCATGGAGAAATACCATCTGGAGTGCTCATTCAATTTTCTGGCCCAGAATATCTGTGTATGTGTTAATTAATTGTTGCCAAATGTTATTAGTTATGTTAATAACTCCATTTAAAGTCAATGAGAGTTTGGGGTGTGCAAGGAATATGGGAGTAGATTCTATCCTTATAATATGACTATAAAGTATGACTAACACTACCATACCCTATAATTCATCTCCAAACAATTTACCTGGAATCTTTTATTGAAATCTTAAGATTGAGTCCCAACTAACCCTACATAAAATGTTGACCTGTAACAGTTTCAATCCTTTTTCTCTGTAAGATTGATCAGAGAATTTAATAGCCTTTCCAACTGATATTCTTAAATTCCCTCCTGCTATACTTACTCACATTTTTTAAAAAAGATTGGTAAGAAAAGATTTCTTAATTTAGCACATATGGATGGATTCAGGCACTTTAATTTGCTCAGATTTGTAAGAGACATAGCATGTGATGGTTGAAGGACATTTACCCCATATTCAGAATTGTCTCTTTGTCAAGGATTTTAAGTTCTTGGTCTCTGCACTTTTAAAACACCTTCAAACAATGGGAAGTGTAGAAATGTGTTACCTACTATTTAAAGTATGTTACATGTACTTCTCCGTGTCTGATCGACAGAGGATGAATTTACTACAGCTTCCAGCTAAAGAACTCAAGGTGAAATCCTGCCCCTTCCCGCCCCCCCCCCTAGAAATGAATGGTAATTTTGCCATTGACTTCAATGGGGCGGGGGGGGGGGGTGAGGACTTCACCTTCATTTGCAGAAAACTTGGAAGGAGCAGATAGTTTCACTTAATTAGACAACCAAATTATAGTGGATGTTGGAAGGTAGAGAACTGTTTTTTGTTTTTGTTTTTTTGTTTTAAGTATTGTATACTCTAGCTACTATGTCTGTGATCTGGGTACAGTGGAAAGATTAGCCTTTGGACTAAAATGTGCTTTTACTAAATTTTATTCAACATTTCTATGTGTGGTAGACACAGCAAACCTCAACATAACATAAAGGAAAAGAATCCCATTGACAGCTGGTGTTCTTGGGGGATTCTGAGAATGAGATGCAGCTGTGTTAAGAGCCAAGAGACATACACAACTAACAATCTGTATAAACCATACCCAGCCAAAGAAATGGCTTTTTCAGATGCCCTTACATACCCCACAACTAGAAAGTGAATATTCATGAGCAAGAAGGAAGTAAGGATGGGGTCAGTAGCAAATGAGATGAACAAAATGCTTTGAAGTTGAGCATTGAAATAATGGGCAGTGCTGGAAAGGACTTTGAATGGTAGCATGTATTGCACAGAGCCAAATAGAAAATGTCTGTGAAGCCATATTAAGAACTTCAGATGCAGTTTGTATTTTTATATAGAGCTCAGTGGGGAACTATTTTTTGGATCATAAAACACAGATTCAAACCTTTGGTTCTTTTACTGTGTGATATTTTAGAATTATTAGCAATCCCTTCTTTAGCTGCTGTTTGTTCCCTACATCCACCCATCAGTGCTCCTGCACCCACAGGCAGAATCTAGCCCCATGGGACTTTTGGTTAGCTATTTCCTTTCCTTCTCATGAGAGTCTCTTCTAATCTTTTTTTCACTTCTCTAGTGACATTTAAATGAGACTTTTTCAAAATTTCAGTTTTCTTATGCACATACGAATAGCCCAGTGTTCTCAACCCTTCACTTACATGAGCTTTGAAACATAATAACGATGATGATAATTAATAAGCATATGTGATTCAAGGAACTTTTTACGACAAAAGGAATATTAAAAATTGTCCGTGCCTTTACCTTCCTTATTTGACTTCACCATCTGTTGTAGTTATCTATTATTATTGGTTAGTAATTTCCCTTCAATTTCCGTTTATCATTATAAAACTTTAACTCTGAGGGAGATAGAAAACATATACAACATTTGTCTGGAATATTCAACTTAACAGCCTTAAATAGTTATTGAATCAATAATACATTTGTTGTTAAAAGTAAATCTATTATTATTTATTTAAGCCCCAAAATTATGGCTGGCACATAACAATTACTGCTTTACAATTTTATAATTATTTCAACTATACTGTAATATACAATCCTGCCAGATTAAATTTGGAACAATTGTATACTGTATCACAAAATCCCACATATACTGAAGGCTCCCCTGCTAAATTTACCAGAAAGAAACAAACCAACAGGAGTGATGTATAAATTGATCCCCATGAAATTTCTTTCAGTCATACATTTCTACCGCAGTATAACTCTTAACATGCCTAAAGCTTTCCTAGCCTCTGTGTGGCTAGTGGCTTTTATGATTTTAGTGGAATTCCATCCCTGAAGATGCCCACTGGATGTCCTTCGGTTAGCTGTACTCAAGATCTATTCAAGCACTCAGGTGTCTTCATTAACTCTTCCTAAGAGGTTATTTTTCTTTTTAACCATTTGTTCTTGGTGGCAAGGAGGGCTGCTATCTCTGAGTTATTCAGATGGGATTATTTTAATTATTGCTTTATTCTGTACAGTGGCCTAGATGGTTTTGCAATGGGCATTCAATGAAATATGGAAATCAAATTAACAGTGGCATAGGGTGAAATCCTGGTCCCACGGAAGTCAATAGGAGTTTTACTACTAAATTCAATGGGGCAGGATTTCACCCATAGCTCTAGTGATGGAAAGGAACCATTTGATCAGTAAATCTGTTCCCTCTGCAAGGCAGGATACAGTATCCTAATGGGGAAAAAATCATTCGGGGCTATTTCAAAACCCTTTTATTTTTCAACAATTAGAATACATTGAAATGTAAGAAGCTATAAATATTTTTGGACAAATTATGACATGGATAAAAGGGTTTCAGTTCAATTTAAAAAACCAGGACAATAGTCAGTAGAAATGTACATTATCATCACTTACTAAGAAACAATATTGTGTATTGCTTACTACATATTTTTTTTTGCAAACTAGAAACTTAGATTATTTATTCATTTATATTATCAAAACACCTAGGAATCCAATCAAGGAGCAGGGCCCCTCTGTGCTAGGCGCTGTACAGACAAGTAACAAACAAGTAACTTAAAAGGTTTCAGGTCTGACCTAGTAATTCCTACGCATGTGAGTAAACTCAGTGGTTACATCAACGAGACTATTCAAGTGAAGGCCAAAAGTCTAGAATCAGATAAGTTCAATGACTATTAGCCAAGATGGTCAGGGCCTCAGCCCCATGCTCCAGGTGTCTATAAACCTCCAACTGCTAGATGTTCGGACTGGACAATGGGATAGATTTCTCAAAATTACCCTGTTCTGTTCATTCCCTCTGAAGCCTTTTGCACTGACCACTGTCAGAAGACAGGATTCTGAGGTAGATGGGCTATTGGTATGACCCAGTATGGCCATTTTTATGTCCGTGTAAATAAGATTTATTTGGATGAATGGGGGTGGCAGGTTTTTAAGTCAGAGAACTAAAATATCTTTGACTATCTCATAAAAATATTTAAGGTAACTTGTATTCCACTGATTATATTTAGGCTTGGAAGTATTTGCTTTTTATCAGAAATGTTGGTAAACGTCAATTGCCCTGTACATACACAAACTGACGAAAAAATATTTCCATTGGTTGAAATTTACAGATAGGCACTGTAAGAAAAATGCCTCTTGAGAACTTATTAGCATTTGATTTAAGGGTATTTACTTTGAATATTTTGACATGTGATGCTGACAAATTCTGTTTTAACAGTTACAAAGCTTTAACTTTTTGAATCTCAACATCTACTGTTTTAAAATAATTGTTTGCTCGCCCATTGTCTGACCATCCCCAATTTCTCACAATTGTGAAAATTTAAACTGATAATTAAAAATGCTTAAAACTCATAATTTTGTGCAACTGTGAAATTTAAATAGATAAAAATAAAAAGCTTAAAAATAAACATTAATATTATCCATCAAAATATTTAAAAAAATAAAAATTGAATTCTGCCAAGCTAAATTATATTTGTACGATCATTCAAAAAAAAAAGAAACAGGCCAATTATGATAACTCTAACATTGGTGAGTATCAGCAATAGCTCAATTGAAATCAATGGACCTTGACAAATGTAAAACCAGTGTAAGTTTAGAATCAGAGCCAGGTTTTATAACTTCCCACATCAGAAAGAAAATTCCTGTGCTTATTAACTTTAACTATGAGCCAATGCAGACTTAATACTAATGCTTTTTTGATGAATTGTTTCGTATTCTGTTGAGAATACTTTCTGCATGACTACATAACGTAATAAAATAAATTCTGAGTCGTTAAATTCTACAGATATGAACAAAGCACAAAACTGTGTTTTCTAGTCTTAAGTATTTAATATTTTATCTCGAATAATATTTTATTCGCGAGGCCAGGATGGTGCTTGCTAGCGCAGAACCATTTAACTCTGATGGAGTGTAGTGTGTATATTATAAAAACGCTCCCCAAGGTGTACTTAGGGAGTCATGTTTAGGTCTGTTGAGGAGTGGGATTAACTATAGTGAGATGGACATAACTATATTCCTACAACAATAACAACACTCACTTGACATCGACAAGAGGTGCAAACCCAGGGTCTCAGGCAGAACTCCTTACTCAGGCAAAATTCCAACTAAAGTCTCAGTATGTCTCCAATATGGCAGGATAGCATGGTTTATACCAAGATAGATACTCTGTTGGTGAGAGAGTAGTTGAGAATCATTTGGGTATTGACCCCGTTTAGCTGTGACATCAGAGCTTTCATCAGATAAAACCAGGGGATGAGACAAACTCTTAGCAGTAGATATTTACAATATACATTTTAGTTATTCTAATTACAGCTACAAAATTAGTTACAATAGTACACCTCTACCCCGATATAACGCGACCCGATATAACACGAATTCGGATATAACGCGGTAAAGCAGTGCTCCAGGGGGCCGGGGCTGCGCACTCCGGTGGATCAAAGCAGGTTCCATATAACGCGGTTTCACCTATAACATGGTAAGATTTTTTGGCTCCCGAGGACAGTGTTATATTGGGGTAGAGGTGTATATGGTAAAGTGTGGGGGTGAATGGGAGAAGTGGCATTGTATCCATGTTGATTCAAGTGCAGTGGCTGGAAATTCTAACATAAATGTGCAGAGGCCCATTAGCTCCTGCTGTAGCCCATTCACTAATGTAATTGCCTGAAAGGCTGTATTTTAGGCCTCCACCCCTACTTAGTTCCCCAGAAAACAAGGTGTTTACCTAGGCTTTGAGCTTGTGACTTTCACACTTCATGAATTAAAACCATTAAATATCAAAAACAGGTAGAGGAATATAATATGCTTAGTGTTAAAACTCAAAAAGAGTTGGTTTGTGGCTAAGATTCATTTTGCAGTCCAAAATTTGTTTATTGAACTAACTTAGTTTTTCATTGAGATTCCCCTTGGACATTTAAAATATTTTTAATGTACATGACACTAAGGGTAAAATGGAAATTTCATGTACTGAAAAAGAGAAGGATATGTAAGATGGATCTGCAGTGTGGATCAGAGGAGAATATTTCCCAAAGGGATGATTTCTAAAGTTATAATGGAAATTTTAGAAAACAAAATCCTTATTTTTAAAAAATGAATAATGAGTTTCAAAGAAAATAATTTCAGCAGTTGTTAGTACAGATGGCCACAAAGTGGAATTCCCATTCTGCAGAAAATTCCAAAACTACTCATCTCCCTCCCGCTCCCTGAAATTTTGAAATTTCTGGCAGAATGGAAATTCTTAAAGTGAGTTTAGAAAAAGTCAAAACATCATTTTGTTATGATCTTTTCTAAATGATGCTAAGGCTCCCTGAGCTGCCCATTCTATAGCACTGGAATGCGTTACCTAGGGAGGGGGTGGAATCTCCTTCCTTGGAGGTTTTTAAGGCCCGGCTTGACAAAGCCCTGGCCGGGATGATTTAGTTGGGAATTGGTCCTGCTTTGAGCAGGGGGTTGGACTAGATGACCTCCTGAGGTCCCTTCCAACCCTGATATTCTATGATTCAAAGCCCCAGCAGCCAAACAGGAAAGGAGCTGGGCTGTTCAGGGAGATTAGAAGACAGTGCTGCTGAGCTGCGGAAAAGCCCGAGGAGACCCAGCTTTGGGGAAGTGGATGAGCTTTCAGGCTGGAAACCCTGTGAGCCTTCTCCCTGGTTCAGTCTGCCAGAGCTGGGGAGCATGAGAGGAAGAGAAAAATAAGGGCATGGGGGAAAGGTGGAATGGGGGCACACAGAGTCCCTACAATGGGAGGGGAAATGGAGGACAATGGTATGGAGGCATGCCATGGGGGATAAACAGAACCCCTAGCATTGGGCATGGAGTGTAGGGGGAACACACAGAGCCCCTGATGCAGAGAAAAGGGAGGATGGTGGGCATGGACAGGAGGGAGATGAGGGGGCACAGAGATTCTGGCATGGGTAGAAAAGGGAAATGGTGACACACAGAACTCCTGGTCACAGGGCCCTGGGTGGTAACCCACATCACTCACCCATAAGGCCAGCCCTGCTGCCCCCCCATACCATGCGAGCCTTACTTCTGTGGTGCTGCCTTCAAATCTGGGCGCTCAGCCAGCAGCTGCCCTCCCGCAGCTGCCCTCCAGCCGCCCAGTTCTGAAGGCAGCAGTGCAGAAGGGTGGCAAAACCGTGACCCCCCTGCAATAGGCTTGCACCCCCCTGATCACAACCCCGTTTTGGGTCAGGAATCCCATGGTTACAACACCATGAAATTTCAGATTTAAGTATCTGAAAAACCCTGAAATTAATGATTGTAAAAATCCTATGAGCGTGAAATGGTCCTCGAATTTGGTAGGACACTATTTATAGCCCTGATTTCCCCAAGGTCCCTTTAGAAATATTTGTAATTAAGGCCATTCCCCCACCTTTTCTAGTTCAGCCAATAATCTCTGCCTCTGAGGCTGAATAATGAGCTGAGTTCTGCATGGTTTTGCATTTGTGCTGCATCACATACATGTTTTCCCCAAGATACAAGGAAAAATGGGCCCTGGGATGAGAATGCAGATGTTGATATTTTTGGTTATGGGATACACTAGCACAGGGGTGAGCAAACTATGGCCCACAGGCCGGATCTGGCCCCTCAGGGCTTTGGATCTGGCCTGTGGGATTGCCCCCCGTGGCACCGTGGGCTCCGTGCTGCTCTCAGAAGCGGCTGGCACCACGTCCCTGCAGCCTCCGGGTGCGGGGGCAGAGGGCTCCGCGTGCATTGCCCTTGCCTCCAGCCACTACCCCCCGCAGCTCCCATTGGCCAGGAATGGGGAACCGTGGCCACTGGGAGTTTCAGGAGAGGTGCCTGCAGGCACGGCAAGGGCAGCACACACAAAGCCCTCTGCCTCCCATCCCCAGGGGCCACAGTGCTTCCTGGAGCAGGGTGGGGCCAGGGCCAGGGCAGGGCAGGCAGGCAGGGAGCCTGCCCTGGCCCTGGCGCACACCGCTGCCACCCCGGAGACACTTTAGGTAAGCTGCGCCGGGCCAGAGCTCAAACTCCCCCTGTCCCCCCCAACTCCCTGCCCTAAGCCCCCTGCCTGCACCTCGTACCCCTTCTGCACCCCAACCCCCTGCCCTGAGCCCCCTCATACACTCCGCATATATCACATTGGTAGATGTGCAAATGAATGAGCCCCTGATGGTGTGGCTGATGTGGTTAGGTCCTATGATGGTGTCCCTTGAATAGATATGTGGACAGAGTTGGCACCGGGCTTTGTTGCAGGGTTGGTTCCTGGATTGGTGTTGTTGCTGTGTGATTGTTGTGTGATGTGTAGTTGCTGGTGAATATTTGCTTCAGGTTGGGGGCTGTCTGTAAGCGAGGACTGGCCTGTCCCCCAAGGTCTGTGAGAGTGAAGGGTCATCCTTCAGGATAGGTTGTAGATCCTTGATGATGCACTGGAGAGGTTTTAGTTGGGGGCTGTAGGTGATGGCTAGCGGCGTTCTGTTACTTTCTTTGTTGGGCCTGTCTTGTAGTAGGTGATATCTGGGTACCCTTCTGGCTCTGTCAATCTGTTTCTTAACTTCACCAGGTGGGTATTGTAGTTTTAAGAACGCTTGATAGAGATCCTGTAGGTGTTTGTCTCTGAGAGATCAGAGCAAATGCGATTGTATCTTAAAGCTTGGCTGTAGACAATGGATCATAGGACCTAACCACATCAGCCACACCATCAGGGGCTCATTCACCTGCACATCTACCAATGTGATAGATGCCATCATGTGCCAGCAATACCCCTCTGCCATGTACATTGGCCAAACCGGACAGTTTCTGCGCAAAAGAATAAATGGACACAAATCTGACATCAGGATTCATAACATTCAAAAACCAGGAGGAGAACACTTCAGTCTCCCTGGTCACTCAATAATTGACCTAAAAGTGGCAATTCTTCAACAAAAAACCTTCAAAAACAGACTCTAACGTGAAGCTGCAGAACTGGAATTAATTTGCAAATTGGACACCATCAGATTAGGCTAGGCCTGAATAATGACTGGGAGTGGTTGGGTCATTACAAAACCTAAACCTAATTTCCCCAATACTAATTTGCCCCTACTGTTACTCACACCTTCTTGTCAACTGTTTGAAATGGGCCACTCTCTTACCACTTCAAAAGTGATTTTTCCTCCCTTGGTATCCTGCTGTCAATTGAATTGTCTTGTTAGACTAACCTTACACTTGGTAAGGCAATTCATATCTTTTCATGTATTTTCCACTCCATGCATCTGATGAAGTGGGTTCTAGCCCACGAAAGCTTATGCCCAAATAAATTTGTTAGTCTCTAAGATGCCACAAGGACTCCTCGTTGATTTTACAAAAGAAAAACATTTAGATAAAATTCTATGCTCAGTTAAGAAAGATTCTAATTCCTGTGTTGATTTACAAAGAACACACAGTATAAAAGCCTTCAGTAGATGTTTGTTACTGGAAAGAAAACAAAGTGTACTTTTGTGAAAGCACCCCCTGCTGGACTGGAGAAATGAATTTACTCCGTTTTAACCTTGAGCTTTTCTCCATGCTAAAACTGACAAATTAGAGCCCAAAGAGTGCAGAGTTAGGAGAGACCCCCTTGTAAATGAGGAACTGGATGGACTCAAGGGCCATAATATTCCATGAGCTATACTAATTTTTGTCAGATCGCCTAAATTTGAAGGCCATGCTTCATAATTAAGACATCATGCATAGTAAAGCAGAAAATATGGAGTGCATATAAAATAATTATTTTGTGTATTACAGTAAAAAGGTCAGAGCAGCTTTTCTTTCAAAGACTCCTTGTTTTCAAGGGCAAGGGTCAGTTAAAATGAAGCAATTTTAGAGAAGCAAAACACCTCTTGTTTATATTTTTCAAATTTTACATGGTAATATTTTGAGCAACAAATGTATTTATTAAAACAAAACCCTATCCACTGTTGGATATGACTACAAAGCTGCATCCTATAACTGAATGTGCCTTGTATTTTGTCAGAAAAAAAGAGCACAGAGTAATTTTTATCTCAGCTAAAATATTTCACATATGTAAAAAAGGCAAATTATATAAAAAACATAGGCTGTGAAGTCTCTTTCAACTGCTTTGTTAAAAGTGTTAGTGAGACACTGGAACAAGAAGGAATTAGGATTAACTTTGGTACAAACCCACATAAGGGACCTCTAAATATGAGGACTGGGGAGAAAGTTAGTCTTAATTGTCTTATTTAACTCCATCATTAAAAAGCCGCCCCTTTCCTGACATGGCATAGTTATCCCTTCTTTATGTGGCTCAACCGTTGTTTTTCTTTTCTCTAATTTACCTTTGTACATGTGATTATTATTATTTTTTTTTCATCTGGTATAATTTCCCTTTAGTTTTTTTGGAGTTAGAATAGTTGTAAAAGATAATTTAGAATAACATCGGTGGTGAGTAATAATTATTTTAAGAGAGGTACCATCCCAACAGGATTTAAACCACAATATTTCTGAAAAACTGTCAGACTCTAGCCACCAGACTACAACGTATTTGATTAGCACCAGGAGGATTGAAATGGGTCCCAGAAGACTTCCACTATAATAAATGTTTCCTGGAAGGGCTATAAAGTTAACGGGGAAATATGTGTTCTTTAGTTCATACCAAGATCACAGGAAACCCAGCTTTAATTGAGAGGGGGAAGTGAGAAGAAAAGGGAAAGGGTGAACAAGATTTTCTCCTCCTCCCCCTATTTTGGCTCCATAATTCTGCAAATGTTCTCGGTGTCGGTGGTTTCATTTCACAGAAATCCCCGGTCAGTCTTTCCCCGGCTTGCAATGTTCAGTAGCTTCCCTTGGCAAGGAAAACCCTTCCCCTTTCTCTACTACTCTACTGTGACTTGCATTGTACTCCGCATATGACCGGTTATCTAGGTCCGCAGCCGGGAGACCTTTGTGTGGGTCATTATCGTTCAGTTGTCAGACCAGTAGCCCAGGCTCCCCCTCCCCCGAGGTGCAGAATGGCCAGCAGCGCTCTCCGCTCATTGCGGTAGGGGGCAGACCGTGCAGTGCGTGTGCACACGGCGCTGCTGGTTCCCTCTGAATGTAGCCCGGGTCCTCGCTCCGGCTGTTAACACCGGAGTGCTCTGGGAGCGAGCCGGGCTCTGTCAAGCTACCGCTGCCCTGGGCTCGCCTCACTGCTCTCAGGTAAGGGCGAAGCTGGGGTGAAGACACCAGGGGGAGCGGGGTGAAGCTGGCAGGGGGAATGGAGCGGGCGTGAGGAGACAGCGCAGAAGCTGAAACAGGAGGTGTGAGAGGAGACAATAGGTGAAAAAAACTCGGGTGCTGTAAGCACGGTGGGGCAGCGGGTGGAAGGGGGCGCAGCTGGGCGTGTGGGGCAGGTGGGGAACGGGGGCAGTGGTCCCAGGGGATCAGAGAGAACTGTGGTTCCTGGGGGCATCGGGGCACAGCTGGGAGGACGGGGGGAGTCTGCCAACTTGTCACGGTGAGTTTGCTTGGCGGGGGCAGGCTGAGGGCCCCGGGCACTTGTTCCAGGCTGGGGTGGGAAGGATCTGGTTCAGGGCACTTGACAGGTTTTTGGGAGCGAGGGGCTTGATGACACTTTTTGTTGCCCTGGTTGGGCGTCGGAGGGTTTTTGGCAGCTTGAGGGGAAAGTTCAGAGCTCCTCTCTCCTGGGATGTGAGAGCGCTTGGGCAGCTGGGGTCGCTTGTCACTGGGGTAGGGAGGTTCTGGGAAGGTTTTTTTCAGCTGCGAATTAGGGTTGCCTGCTGTTGCGGGGCCTGGGAGGGTTTTGGTACGCAGTGTTCAGGGATGATTGTCAGAGGGGCGGGAGGACAGGGTGTTGCTGGTTGGATTTTCCTTGTCTGTATGAGAAGGAAAAACTCAGGACCCACCAGGGTCGCGGAAAGTGGGTTCCCCAAACGACTAGGGGCCGTTTGAGGGGAATCGCAGTTCCAAGAGCGGTCCTACCCCAGGAACGCAGCCAGCTCCTGGAGCTGAGCTGGAGAGCCTTGGCAACAGGTAGGTCCCTCCAAAACGACTGATTCCCCGCAGGACTCTCTCTCCGAGCCCCTCTGTCCGCATAGGCAAATGACAAGCTGCTAGGATGGCCGAGCGACTCTATTTCACAGCTGATCAGGCAGCCACGCTAATTGACTAGCCAATTAAAAAGCACACTTGCAACCTAGCCTGGTCCCCGGCCTTCTGATTGGCTGAAGGTGCTGAGAGGCGGGGGCCCTGGCAGGCCGAGCGTTCCATAGCCGGACTGTTGCATTGCGCAGTCTGTGTAGCTGCGTTGTGCATTCGTGGGATGGGGCGGCTGGCTGGAGGGTGGAGTTGGTGCATTGCTCTGGTGAGTAAAGCTTCTTCCCAGTATTTAACCGAGCACAAAGGAAAGGAAGTTCAAGTGGAGAGGATGGTGCACATGCAGTCTGAGGGCCCTGGGGACATGCTGCCTCCCATATAGTTTCCAAAGCAGCAACAAATAAAATGCTTGGGTAATTTATTATCCCTTTCAAGTTCATCTCAGGAGTTGTATTTTCCCTCGTGTCTGCTTTTCACACCACTCGTCAGTAGTGTCATTGTCGTTTAATAGTCCAAGGGGTTGGGAAGCGTAACGGCTTGGAAATATACAATTTTTCTCCTCTCGGGAACTTTAGTGATTCTTATAATTGGTAAAATACAAATTAGTTTAGTTTATGAACTTCAGAGCCAAAAAAAAAAAAAAAAGTTAATTCCGGCCGAGTAGGGATTTCGCTGCAACGATGTCAGCTTTTTTTAAGGGGGGTGCGGGGGGGAGTTGGTATTTTTGCTACTAACAGAAAACATACTGCAGCCAAATGTGTTGGTACTAGTCAACTACAGAAACTACGCTTAAATGCCAATTTACAAAGACCAGAGTAAAAATCCTTCCTAGCTTTAATTCATGTTGGTGTGCAAATTGAACAAAACCAAGTGAAACCATCTGAATTGATTATCACTTTGTGCGTTGTAAATAGATATTATAGTGAACATTTGGTAGAGAAAGCGATATGGGAAAATAGTTTCAATTGTAACCTGTATTCACATAAGCTTTCCAGAGAGTTGACTATCTTTTGGACTCAAATTGTTCATATTAGTCTCTGATCAAAGATGGTTTGTTTGTTTATTTATTTAAATTTGAATAAAGCTTTTCAGCCCTTGAATTCCTTAACCCCCTCCCCCCCCCGGAAATGAAAACATACACATATATAGATAGATATGAAATAACTGGCAAAAAGTTGAGGTTATATAAAATCCACACATTTCTCCACCTTCTTAAAAAAATAACCATCACCTTTTTTCCATACAGCCAACTCAAAAATAGCTAAACTTTAAAATTTTGAATGTGATTGATCCTCAGTGAAGAGTATCTCCACAACATATTTGAAAAAAATGGGTTGGCTATTGATAAAGTCTGAATGATTGAAAACTAACTATTGCACATATGTAATGTAACGTTTCACTTAGTCTGAAGGTGAAATCCTGGCTCTGTTGATGTCTATAGAAGTTTTACCATTGACTTCAGTAGAATCAGGATTTCTCCCTCATGAGTGTTTACACTTCAGAAGAGAGGCAGTGTGTGTGTGTTCTTTCAGAAATCTGCATTTGTCAATATATGTCACAGAGATATAAACTTATGCTCCTTTAAAGGCTTGAGAATTAGGTGCCTAGGTGCTTTTGAAAATCCCTCTGTGTGCCTATTTGCATCTTTAGGCTCCCCAAAGTCTACATATCTGTCCCTTTGAGAGCCTGTGTTACCTTAAGGTAGCAAAGAGGCATCTTTTCTTCTTTCTAAAAAATAAACACATGGAAATTAAATGCAGAAAACTTTATTAATCCAACATTATGATTGCACAGTTAAAAAATTGGAAACGAGTACACTCAAGGAACCTTAATTGTTTGTTTCCTGACTTTCCCTAATATATTAATTGTACATTGCATTAATTAGAGAAGTTATTTGAATGTTTGAATGTTTATGTAAATACAATTTTTAAAAATCTCCATTATATTTATTTAGTACTATGTAATGAAACAGTTTTCTCACTGAAATAATAATTTACTCCATATCCCTGTTACACTAGAAATATGTAATTATATATCTTTTGAAATAAATTTAAATTATTGTATAGTATTAATGAATTCTTGTAGAATTTGTGTCGAGACCTATTTAGAAATGTCTTAGAAGGTAATTAGTCTGATGGGGCCCTATTCAATAAAGAATACTATGGAAACTTGTATTAGGTTATGGAATCCCTTCAAAGTATGGTGATGTGGGTGAATTCTTGCAGACTTGTTGGTAGTGTTTACTTTATGGGCTGAAGCTCACACATTCAATAGTGGTCCCTCTGCTCTATTATGATCTGTACAGTTATTGTGGATACAGTTGAGTGCATATATTACAATGTTTTTTTGGTTTTAATGATGTGTTGTGCCAAGACTTATTTAGCAACTCATTCATCCAATACATTAGATAGACTATGATTCAGATTCTTGCAGGTGCATACTTGTGAAGCAGTGAAAGATCTCTAAAAATATTCGCAATGTTTTCCATTTGATTTAATGAACATTAACTTATTTATAAAACAAGACATCTTATACACCTGATTTTGCTTCCATTTAAATCAATGGCAGTTTTGCCACTGCCTTTAAAAAGAGCAAGAATTAGCTCTTAGTGATTTGGGACCTGATGTACAAAATTAAACATATTCAATTATGCTCAAAAAATGCATGACTAATTTGTTCATGCATTTACTGCAATTAAGTGTGCAGATTCAACTGACCATTTATTACTGAATTCACATACACAATTACATTGCGCATGCATATTAGGCAGGTAACTGCGCATGTAATTGTGTGTCTAAGTATGAAAATCAAGTCCTTTACATTTTATTTTAAAAAATAGCAAAAGGAATTAGTCTGCTATATGGATTTATGGCCTTCAAACTCTCATATTGAAATGGAGGCCTTTCTGCAAAACAGTGCTGCTGAAAAAATATTCTGAATCTATATTTTTGATTGATGGCTTTTTTTACTTAAAAATATCCAAATGATTTTTAATGCTTGAATATGCATAAAATTAAATTCCTTTCTGAGAAGAGATTTTGTATTCTAAACTGCAGACAGTTTAAATTATATTTTTACTGCTAAATTATACTTTCTCTAAAGCAAAAATAGTTTAGAACAGAAAATTGACAGTCTCAATTATAATAATGTAAATATTGCTATTATAATGAATGACAGAACAAAATATATTAAACAGCTTGCCTTTATAATTAATTAACAAAATACTCTAATGCATTAATTTTACTTCTTTTCATGTTTTTTCTAGATAGCAAATGGTTAATAAAGTATATTGACAATTCTGCAACCCTTACACATGCAAATAGTCTGTCAATGGGACTACTTGTAAGAATATCAGTTTTCAGGAATAGGACCTATATGCCAACATCACTACATATATGCTTGTTAATGTCACAATATCTTAGGCCCCAGTCTTGCAAAGAGATTATGTGAGCAAATTTTTATGCACACATGGATCTCTTTGCATGATCAAGGTCTTAGTTTGATTTTTATTCTCTATAGAGCAAACATGCCCAGTGGGCAGGGTGCGTTCCAATATATATATGTATACTTAGAAAAATCATGATCATACAACTCCATATCACTGTCTCCTGTTGAAATTAATGGCAGATTTTGATATGAACATCATGAAGGTGGAGTGGGAGGGATAGCTCAGTGGTTTGAGCATTGGCCTGTTAAACCCAGGGTTGTGAGTTCAGTCCTTGAGGGGGTCACTTAGGGATCTGGGGCAAAATCAGTATTTGGTCCTGCTAGTGAAGGCAGGGGGCTGGACTCAATGACTTTTCGAGGTCCCTTTCAGTTCTATGGGATAGGTATATCTGCATATATTATTATATTCGGGTCTCATAAGTTATTACTGCAGTTTCTTCACAACTCTATTTCATTCTTAAATTTTCAATTTTATTGCTGTAGAAATTACATTTGGCACCTAGATCCTACTGCTTGGATTGCATTAGAAATAAATATGGATGGGCACATATATATAATAAGGCCTGCTTCACCACTGTGTTACTCCAGTTTTACATCCGTGTAACTCCACTGATTTTAAGCCTCTAAAATACATTGATTTTTCGTCATTTCTAGTATAGAAATTTAATGTTATCCTTGTCCAAGACCTACAAAGCATGTTTAAGATAGAACAACTGAAATATTCATGCAGGTATTCCTGCCTATCAATCAGTACACAGCACTCATTAACATTTTAAAAAACACAGGGGAGTGAGCTGATTAGAAATCACTTGTCCATCGCTTCTCAGCTCTATGAGCTAAGATGTGAAAAAAAATTATCTAAGTTATTTCTTGTCAGTAGTGTTTGTAAGTTGTGTAAGTCCATGAAATATATTGTTAACAAGTACCTAATAATCTGACACTGTTACTGTAGATTGAAAGAAGTATTGCACAAGTGTGTTTCTTATGTCTGTGGGTTAATATTTATTTATTAATAAATAGAGGGACAGCATATCTTATTATGTCTCAGATAAAATGGAGTATTCAAACGTCCTGAAACGATTTTTACACAGACTTGTCATCCAATCAAACCCTAAGTGGGGTTTTATGAGGCAGAAATCAGGGCAGAATTTGGCCCCTTGATTTCTGTTGGTTTTTTTTTTTAACCTATATTTACACAGACTGCATGAGGGGAGCTCTCCCCTTTTGCTCTGTTAAAGTAGAGGACATGTTCTTATATGAAGTGTGTGAAACTTTAGTTAATAATACTGATTGATCAGCTTAATTGATAACTAATGTTCACATAATGGCTCTTGACTCTGATATTCTGCTCCTTATATGTGTGCAGCATTCTACGTTGATATCAAAAAACATTCCATGCACTCAGGAAGAGTAGAAAGTTGGAGCTGAAATCTGCCACCTCGATCTGAGAGCAGAATTTTGCCATAAAAATCTATATCTTTCCATTTTATTTGCAGGCAATAGTACAAGTGAGTTGGAATGGGCAAGAAAGAAAATCTGTACTGAGCCTAACTTTGTTTAATTTTCTTCAAGTTCAGAAGCATCATCAACAACAAAATGAAAACTGGTTTGATCAAACAGTGAATTAAGAATAAGTTTAATGCATGAAAAATAATCACCACACTTTCACAGTAATAGAGTGGGATTATATTTTACAAAGGCTGTACGGGGGCAGAACCACCAGTGAGCTGACCCCTGGCTCTTGTTCGTCGGCTTTGAATCGTAGTTACCAGTAACACATTGTATTTGTTTAGTGCAAAGCACCATATATAAGTAACAAAAATTCCTTAAACATGATACTATCAGGTTGTTTTACTCATACGAATAGTCAGTGGGATGATTTATATGAGTAAAGTGATATGAGAGCAGGATCTGGCCCTCAGTGAACTGCTTCAAGAAGATCCAAAGAATGAATTACCATACCTTATATTTTGGTACTGTATTACTCATTAAGATATAATGCATTTTTAGGATACTGTAAGATATATTTAATTAACATGAAATCCACCTCCTCATTGACCAACACTTTGGTGAATCTTAGGGGTGGTTGACATCGGTCAAGACTATTATTTTATACAATGGCCATCTGTAATAGTGACAGATTGCTTCCCGGTATGAAAACATGTTTACAAAGTGGAAAGCCAAGGAGACAGCACATAGGCTGTATGAGTAATTTATAAATCACTATATTGTGGATAGATTTCCATGTTAGACAATATTGTCCTATACTGTAATCAAAGTAGAGTAACAGCACTATAGCATATTAACACAAAGTATTTCGTACTTGTTTTGTTGGTGTTTTTGTCTCCATCGTTCATCACTTTTCTTTTAGTCTGAATGACCTTTTCCTATATGACTTGTTGGAGAACTTACGTTTTCATATTAATACTACTTACTGATTTTTCCTTTTAGAGTAGTAGTAGGGCTCATATGAACTCTTCCTTAGAATTTTCTCTATCTCATTTACTATGGTCTATCTATGGAATGTTTGGTGTGCTTCTCAAATGGATAGAAAGAACTTGATTCTTAACATTAAATACACCCTATTTTATTCATAGGAGATGTTATTTTTAGATGTCCCAGGTAAGTAACCTTATTAATTTTATTCGTGTTTACTTTGTTGTATCTAATACATTTTTCATATTACTAACATGGAAGTGCTGAAGTTTTCATCTGTATGCAGCAGATATACAAATAAGTAAATGGTGTTATTTCATTATGGACCACATAGCCCTACGAGTCTTTTAAATACTTTGCCGTGTCTACATGCTGGAGGAACAGACAGTGAACTGTTTTTTTGTTCAGTGGTTGTTCAGTGCTTAGCACAATGGGGTACAGGTCCATGACTAGGGCTCCTAGGTGCTACAGTTATACAGATAATAACTAATAATAACAATAGCCCTCTCTTGTACTGAAGTCACCATTTCCCATTGAAGAACTTTGCAGTAAGCAAAGGTTCCTTATAACTGGTGTTGCAATTTATGCTTTGAAGCTATACAAGATTAACATCCTGCTTCACTATGAGTATCTGAATTCACTGAAATAGCATTTTTTGGTATTAATATTTATTTCTATTACAATACAGCTCAGATGCCTCAGTCAGCTTCCTCACTTGAAGAGTTTACAATCTGCTGAATTGTAACACTCGGAATATTAAGCAGTAGCCTTGAATTGATCTAAGGTATGGATATAAACTTTGTAGCTTTCTGCTCCATCAACAGCATTTCAAAATAAACAAAAGTCAACTCCCATTAAATTAAATGATCCCATTAAATTAAATGGGAGTTTGCACTGAAGTAATTGGGAGGGATATAGGTCAATTATAAATAAATATCATATTTTCACTTTTTCTCTCTTTCATATGCATCCAAGCTTCACAGAAACCATTCTGCATTATATTTAAATTCCAGGGATCAAATTCTGCCCTCTCCTATACCCTCCTCAACCTACGTCTTGAATAGAGTTAGATGAAGTGCAAGTCTTGTCAGAATTTGTGACAGGCATTTAATTAGTCTGTCTACTACTACTCTTTTATTATTATTCGTATGCTAGCTAACAGTAGTACAAAGGAAAAATGTCATAAAGAACAGTTGTACTGCATGCATTTCACCGATTGGCTGCCATGGACATTAAATGGCTCCCTCCTATTCTGAATGTATTAGATTGGGAAAATGCTGGCAGCATAAAGGGTAAGTATTTCCAAAGCAGACATTTTATAAAATGACATGGGTTTTGTTCTGACAATGGCGTTTCTGAACTAAGACATGTAATTAATCACTGTGCAAAAGAAGAGAACTGATTAACAAACGGAAAGTTTCAAATCTGGAAACCTTCTCTACTGCACTGATGTGAAAAGTAAGATTCTTGAAATTTAAGGGTCATGTAAACTCTGAATTTTCCTGGGTTTTTGCATTCAAAGAAGAGCAAGGCTGGATTCCCATGATCTTTCCTACTTTATTGTTTACTAGGTTTGGTTATTGGTGCTTGCAGTACTGTAATTTATTTGTAAAATAAGCCCCTTGATCATGTTAAAATATTTATGATGTTTTTTTCTTGGAATCTACCATATTAATAACTTTTAAATGCTTGTTCTCTTCCAGTATTACAGATTCCTCATTTACTGCTTTAAAGCGGTTCATTGGAAATTGTTGCACTAACACACCACGATTTGAATGTCTTATTTTCCAATAATAAATAGTTCATACTGTAATTTTGGCTCAAACTCTGTGTGGTTTGTATCTTGCACAGTGGAGGATAAGTTGAAGTCCGTGAGGCTCGGGACAGTTGGAGGGGTCAGTAAATACAGATCCAGTTACAACGTTAGGGCCTTTATTTGGAAAATAGTACATCTTTGAACTTGGCTTCTGGAACTTTGGATAAAGGCATCCATAAAGCTTCCAGTCACCTGAAAATGAGCTTATGTGGGGGGAAAAAATGAAATACTTTTTGTATAAATCCAAGTTTTGACAGTTTGAATTGAAAATTTGTGAATACTGAGTAGTTCTAAATCATCCAATTAAGTTTTTTTCTCAATTAAATATCAGTTTTACTGCCTGAATTAAAAGAATTAATTTCAATTTAAACCGAGTTATTGGAAATATTACAAGTGGAATTGCACCCTTATACTATTTTATTGTAGATCAGATATTAGTGTTTTCTTTGTTTTGGCAAATTTTAAATATAAGAATGTGTACAATTTGCATCCTAAAATAGCACTCACATGAACAGAGGTGACAGCTTGGGTCTTTAAAACTTTTGAAATCTTTGTACTTTTAATTTTACAGTATGTCAGCACTTTTGGTAGACCTCCTGGCTCCATTGAAGTTAATGCCAAAACTCCTATTGACTTCAGTGGATCTGGGATTTCACCCTATAATCCCAAACAATTTGGACCTTTACATGTGGTGTGGTGCTTTGGAGTGTCTCTAAGTGGAGCAAATAGAAACAAATACACACTCTTGTGGCCAATTTGTGATACAACATAATTATATATTTTACACTTGGGGCAATTATGAATGAAACAATGTAACTATTTGACACACTTGCTGATTTGAAAAGGATATCATTCGCTAATATGTGGTGGGCTATCAATTTGTTTGTTTTACTACATGAGAGTGATTTATTTAGACTGGATTTGTTATTGATAACTGTCTTGTATGAGATGGTATTATAAAATTTGCTTAAATGCTTAGAGCTTCTGATAGTTCTATAAATCTAAATAAACAAGTAAAAATAAAATAATTGTATGTTTCTGTTTTTCTTGAACAGTACAAATGAGGAGGGGAAGATGATTTTGACATAAGAATGAATGGAATTTCAGGTCTAGCTATTACTAAAATCCACACTATGTTTGGTTATATATTAAAATTTAAAACTGATACGTGGTGACTGTTTAAATATATGTGTTGTCAAAAGAGATGTTTAACAGACTTCATAATCTGTGGCGGTTCCATAAGGCAGCAAAAATATGTTTTATATTACCTGTTTTGATCGTTTCTTAATTTTATGGTGAGTTCTGAAGTAGTTATAATATGAGGGGAAAATTTCAAAAGCATTAATAAATGTTTGTGGTCTTAAATATTTAGTAAAGAGAAGATACTTTCCTTAGATGTTTTTTGTTAACATAGCCTTCAAAATTAAACAATGGCCGGTGAACCAAAGAATTAATATAAAAAGTAGCTGACCTGTTTAAAGTCTTTATTTATCGTCAGCTTGTCTGACTCATTTAATAGAAATATCGCTATTTGTTTGTATTATTTATTTAGCACAATCAGTGTTCATAGTGTTTTCCAGACAACTAAAAGACTTGGGCCAGATTCAGTGTTGGGGTAAGCTGGTGCCAGTCTATTGAATTTAGAGTGGCATAATAAACTTACACCACTGTGAATTTGGCTATGCTCATCATCCCAAGGAGTTTACAGTTATCAGTGGGAATATTCATGGTTGTAAACAAGATATTATGTGTTTGCAGGACTAGTGGTCTAAAAGTTAAATCAAGGGCACAACAGAATTGACATTGGACAATGTTGGGTGAGGAGAAGCAGAGCGGGACAGCAGAGTGCTATGGAGAGCTTAGTTTTCCAGTGCAGGCTAGATTGTAAATGTTATTTAAATCCCATATTTCATGCTGGTTACTTTTGAATTGCTTTATATATAAACTAAATAACATTATTTGGTGGATAATCATTGCAATGCTTCACAGGAAAAGTACACAAGGGATTTGAATGGGAAGAGGGTGGATGTTTTGAAAAAGAGAAAACTACAGTGTGTTTTCGAGGAAGGCTATGTTTTCGTGTCAGCTTCATTTTAATTATATTGGGCTCTGTTCAACGATAAGTAAGATTTTGGGTTTTTTTTTTCTTCCATTCTTTTTTCAGTTGACTGGCCTTTACCGCTTTTAAAAGACTTTAAAAGTAACTTTGTCAACATTAGAAAAGCTGCAATGTAATTATGGCAGCTTACCTTGCCGTTAAATTCTTTTAAATTAAATGTTTAGCCTGCCTATGCCAAACTTCTTAATCCTGTCAAATATACTGTAGTGCATATTTGTTTATACTGTTTTTAAGATGCCAAGTTTAGATTTTCTTACTCCTGACTGGGTCTTTCCCTAAAAATAAGAGGTCTGAAATGTAATCCTTAGCCTGCTAATGTCTATTGTATAATGGCCATCAGTAATTATAGATGTTGAACTTCTTCTCGGGGCTGGTCTACACTATGGTGCTACATTGGCACAGCTGCACCACTGTAGCACGTCTGGTGAAGACGCGCTATGCTGATGGGAGAGCGTCTCTCACCGACATAGCGCGGTGTGAACACTGCTTTAAGTTGATGTAACTTGCGTTGTTCAGAGAGGTGGCTTTTTCACACTCCAAGCGACTTAAGTTACATCGACTTAAGCAGTAGTGCAGACGTGATTGCACAGGAATCTCAGTTTTTATATACGATGGTTGTGAAGAAAAGTTTTGAAAAAAAGCTTGAAAAGTCCATCATAAAGGACAAAATCCTGAAGGAAAATAAAAAGTATCCAAAATTTTGTACTGTTTAAGACCTCGTGATTTTGTGGGGCCTGACTTATGGGTTCTGAATGCGTGTGGCTTGCAGTACTGCTGGTCTTTTCAATGTGGATATTTTTGTTTACTTGCTCTTTGTTGTGAGGTTTTATTTGGTGAAGTTTATTATTTATCACGGAGCCCTTTGTTAGCATGTACCTTATATAGAAAAATACAGTGAAGCCTATTTCAAAGACCACCTGCCTTGAGACCACCCGAAGTATACTGCAGCATTTTACCAAACTAATTTAACTATTAAGTGACCATATTTCCGATGTCACCAGAGACAACCCCGAATTGGTCATAGATATAGAAATATCCTATTTAGTAGATGGGGGAAGTCCATTATTTTTTGTCAAGGTCCAGACTCCAGAGAAACATTTTTCAAACCACAATAGCAATAATGATAATAATAAGTAAATAAAAAGATTTCATGGTCTGGAGTTGACCCGCCGTCTGCCTGTTGACTACCCTTGTAGTAGACCATCTGAAACTCTTTGGACGTGGGTGTCCATAAGACTCACGCTGTATATGCATTCAATTTGTGCCCTGGGACTCTGCAGTTTGTATAGCTCTGTGCATTGCTTTACAGCTTTTATGCTGAAAAACCAGGCAACAGTTAAACACAATGTGTCCATTTAGATAGTTTTTCATTAGTCTGAGACTGACGTGAGTCTAAATATGACATTACAAATCTTGAACTTCCTGAGGAACAACAAGAGACCCAATATATTTTCTATTTTTATCCCATACAGCTATATGTTACAGGCCACAGTCTGTCCTTATTCCAATGGGAATTTTATTCAATGACCAAGAAGCCAATATGGCTCAGTAATAACTTAGGTTCAGATTCTGATACTTTTACTTACTATGAGTAGCATCTTACTCCCATTTACTTCAGGGGAATTATTCATCACTATTTTAATTTTATCGAGCTGGCTGGAAAATGCAAAATTTTGTGAGGAAAAAGTCCTTTCAAAAATTTTTGACCTGAAAAACTTTTTTTTTCCCCCCACTGAAAAAAGGGTGAACAGTTGGAAAATATACTTTACGTTTCCTGGTTGTAAAACAGTAAATAAGGGTGAAAAGTGTTCTTCTGCCCTTTCAGACACTTCTTTTCCACTGGGGGAAAAAAAAAGGGAGGACAAAATGGAAAGAATGGAAAATGATTTTTTTGGTCCAAAAACTGAAAAAAAAAAAATGACAGTTTAAGTTGAAATGAAACAAAAATGTCCATCTTATTTTGAAATATCAGTTCAAAATGAAATCTTTATTTCAAATTTTCCAATTGGAAAACTGAACATTTTTGTTGAAATCAACATTTTCCCACAGAAAAAATTGATTTAAATGAAACTATATTTTTTTTATGGGAAAGGGTTTTTATTTTTTCTTTTTGGTCAAAATGTTTTGACCAATTCTATTTAATTACTAATTATTATGAAGTACAGTAATAGTTATTATTCTATTAATAATATATTCATGTTGAATATTTCAGTCTATAAAGTTTAACCATATTTTATAAACATACAAAGAGGTCAGATCCTGCGTTCTTCATTTAACCAAGATATTTATTGACTCCCATGGCAGATTTTTGAGAAAGAACTGTAGATTCAGGCCCTAGTTTGCAATGTGAGTGCTGAATAATGATTTTAATATAAAGTTCAGCATTTTAAACTTTCAGTGCCTGTATCAAATCTTGATCCATTTGTATTCATAACTGACATAATTGATATTTGAGCACTTAATTCTTGCCTGCTTAGAATGGTGGAGAGTTTTGGCTTTTGTAGTTCCAAGACATAATTTTCTAAGGTTTATCGCAGACCTCCTGTTTCTAAGTGACAATAAAATCACCACACACATTCTTTTCACTGCTGCTTGCTGTGGTGATCATATTTCCTTGGAGCTGTTTCTTTGAACACTTGTTGATTTATGCTGCCATAAATATGGTTATGGAGGGTGAAAGTGTGATTGGTTTAGCAAAAATAAAACCTTCCAATGTGTTAGTATTTAAACCAGGGACCATGTGGTATGTACAAAAGTCACAGTTCAAAAGTTTCTACTGCTTTGAAAGGTTTTGCCAGTTGGAGAGATACTACCTGTTCATGGAATGGGGAATTTCTGGAACTGGTAAAAAAAAAAAAGAAAAGAAAAAAAAGCTGCTTTAAGTGCGACCTGTCTGTACACTTTAACATGGTAAAAAGGATAACTATATGGCCATGTGCAATTTAAAAAAAAGTGATTAAAAGAACTAAGATGAACAGAATAGATGAATAAAACTGTGAGATTCCATCAGGCTTCCTCTCTGGCATGTTTACATCTGTGGCCATTAAAAGCAAGTCTGTAATGGTATACCTGCCATTCTTCATTACCATGGTGTGCCACTGGGTGATACGGTAATCCAGGCATCATTTTATTTATGGCTTCTGATTTACAGCACTTCTCTAGTACAGCAATATGTAGTTGTCCTGCACTTCAGAAGCTGTGTTTATTGTAAACCATTTGTGACAGGGTCAAGAACCCTCTTTAGACTCCACATTTTTAATGGCGAGGCTGCTGGTGGCTGGGACCACAGCCTATCATGCAGCCCAATATTGTCCCATTGTTTTCTTGTACTGTATTCCCCTGTTGGTCTGTCTGTATCTGTCTGTTGTCTCTTGTCTTACATTTATACTGTAAGCTCTTTTGAGCGGGAACTATCTTTTTGTTCTGTATTTGTTCTGCACTTAGCACAATGGGGTCCTGGTCCATGACTGGGACTCCTAGGCTATAGTAGTATAAATGACAGTAATACTAGTGTTATTTTAAGAACAAACAGATAATTTCATTAGTGGTTCAGAATTAGGAAGAGCTTACAGTAAAACTCACAAGGACCTTTGGATAGTATTGGCTAGATAATTGAGCAGAGGATGGTGCTGGGCTTGTATCATTTGACCTCTGTGATTGAGATCCATGTGGCAGAGTAATGGTGGTGTGGGGAGGGAGAACAGAAATGGAGTGATCTTACAGTGCTGGAACTGATATGCTTTTTTACTGAAGTGAGTACTTTCTTATTACAACAAGAGAAGGGGAAGTTTAAGAGGTTAACCCTTTAGTGATACCACTTGTGGTGCAAGACAGGATATGTGACTGGAAAGCCTCACCCTTGGTGTTTAGAAGTTTAAATGAAAGAAGAGGTAAGCAGCACAAGTTCTTTCCCCCATCCTGAGGAATTTTGGAGGGCAACTTACCAGGAGAGCCTGAGGGAACTGGGCTTATTTAGTTTGCAAAAGAGAAGAGTGAGGGGGGATTTGATAGCAGCCGACAACTATCTGAAGGAGGTTCCAAAGAGGATGGAGCTTGGCTGTTCTCAGTGGTGGCAGATGACAGAACAAGAACAATGGTCTCAAGCTGCAGTGGTGGAGGTCTAGGTTGGATATTAGCAAAACCTATTTCACTAGGAGGGTGGTGCAGCACTGGAATGGGTTACCTAGGGAGGTGGTGGAATCTCCATCCTTAGAGGTTTTTAAGGCCCGGCTTGACAAAGCCCTGGCTGGGATGATTTAGTTGGCATTGGTCCTGCTTTGAGCAAGGGGTTGGACTAGACGGCCTCCTGAGGTCTCTTCCAATCCTAATTTTCTATTATTAATTTTTTTTACCATTTCTAATAATGCAATATGTGTGTGAATATATTTTCTAGCTAGTTTTGAAAATGTCTTTTACTGGATTAATTGGGATTGTGTCGACTAAGCAGGAACAGGGCTTGATCAGAACTGCAGTGACTGGCAAATGCCCAGAGCTTTGTAAATTAATAAGCTCAAGATGATTACTACAGTTTTTGGTACTTGGTTCTTTATGCACCAAATTGCTTTAATTACAGGGGATATAGTGGTATTTGCTATAGTCTTTTATTCATACACTTTGAAGCATATGAATATAAGGCTTTAAGAGCTGTACCTGGCAGTCAAAAGAAACCTTAATTATCAAGAGTCCAAGGGCAGGACCCAATCCAGTCACCAACTTCAATGAATGGGAATTTTACAATTGATTTAAATGACAGCTGGATCAGTACTATAATTTTTCTATTAATAATGTGCTTCTACCATTGTGAAAATCCTAATTCTGGTGCTGAATATAGCTTGGCTTGTATTTAGCAAGTTTTCATCTATGATATGTTTTGATCTGCTAAGTTATTAGAAGAAGTTCTGTATTCATGTGAAAGCATTTTAGACTTACCTGTGCTTTTATCTTTAATGAAAAATAAACATCTATCTAGGGTAGGCGTGGCAGATTGTACAAACATATTTGTACATGTATGTAATGTAGGGTAGATATTTAGAATAATAGTACCACACAAGTGGTCAGAAATAGCATCGCTCTGTGTCCCAGTGAATCTTGTCAAATCACAAAATCTTAATGCTTTTCAAAGAAGCTTTTACCCTCCAAGAAAAAGATATATTTTACCCCAAAATTATTTGTAAAGTGATCAAAATAACATGAGCATTTAAAAAAAGTTGACGCTCAAAAATTCTTATTAATAGAGCCCTGCGTAGATTCAAAAGTTATATCTGCATCTGATCTGCAATCTGCAAAAATGGTCTGCGGATATAAGCAGATATCCACAGATTTGCAGGGCTCTACTTATTAACTTCCCCTGGTTTCCCACATTCTGAAAGAACTCCATTAGCTCCATATTCATTCCATTTGGTGGTTCTTGTTTTTAGTACCCTCCATGGACTGTCTCCAACCTACCACATGGATCCTTCTTTTACTCAAGCTCTCCTCCCTTCCCTGCTCCCTCTGCTCATCTATCACTAGCTTCCACACAGTTTTGCCACGTTTGGTAGGAGTATTCACCTCTATGGCTCCTTCAATCTGGACCAGTCTGTGTGTAGCTCTATACCTCATTGACATCCCATTAAATTTTCAGGTAATTATTGAAACCATATCTTGTCACCTTTTTAATTTCTCTCCTTTCTTTTTGATTGTCTCTTTGTAACTGTCTTTAGCATTATAAAACATTTTGGGACACAGCTTGTCTGAAAGATGCTATACAAAATGAAGCTGCATCTTATTATTATTGTAATATAATGACATTTTGCCTGGGGAGGGGCAGGGTAAGGAGTAAGAATACTGTTACAGCAATTCTGATTACAGAAACCTTCTTGCTTCTTTTGACACACAAAAATCTGTTGAGGGTATTTCAGAAAAATAAGGATAAATAATACCGAGCTCTGAGATATCTGAGCTCTACTGATGAAAAGCGCTGTCTTTACAAAGAAGGTCAGTATCATCACCCTTGTTTTACAGATGGGGAAACTGAGGCACAGCGGTGAAATGACTTGCCCAAGGTCACCAGGGCCAGTGGTAGAAACTGGAATAGGAGCCGGATCTTGTGAGTCCCATGTCCAAGCTATCCACCAGGTCACACTGTCTCCCAACTACAATATGATTTGTTTCTGCTAAGATCAAGCATACTATTTAGATAGGTCTCAGTCCAGCTAAGAACTTAATCATATGCTTAACTTTAACACTTGTACATTGTCCCACTGTGGTTAAGCATATGCTTAAATGTTTGTTGGATCAGGGAATTACTGTGTCACTCCTTTGTCAGGAGGAAGGTCGGTCCCTTGGGTAAGGCCCAGAGCTGGGAGCCAGGAAATCTGAGACTTATTCCCACCCGTGAATTACAGTTGTTGTTTTTTTGTGTGTGTGTGGCCTGTAGCGAGTTCAGCATTGCTATCTGTATACTGTCATTTGGGAAGGGAATTTGAGAGTACTTTGCATATCACAGGATTGAGCCCTGGAGCTCTGAGAACGTCAGGGCATACTAGTAGTGGGGTTAGACAATAACCTAAATGATTTCTCCTCATATAAAAAGGGTAACACTTACATTCTGCTAGCTTTTGTTTTCATTGGGGTTGCAGTTTATAATATGTCTTCAAAGACTACATAATGTGCACTGAATTTGGAAAATGATCCATTAGGCAAAAAAACCTGTAAAACAAATTCCAGTGGGTGGAATCTCATTATTCCGAGGTCTTTCTGTGTCTGTCTTTATCCAGTATAATATTGTAATGATATGCAGTGTCCTGCATTAGATTTGTCTGCTGTGCAAGTACAGTCTGAAAGTTACTAATATGATAAGATAGTAATTTTGTCTTGAATTAGACACTTGTAAATTTCTATTGACCTTGAGGGCCTGCTTTTAAATAAACTGCTCTTTTGTTTCCAGTTTAGAGCAGGAAGCTCATTATGCCTTCATTTAATATTACAGCTCAAACTGGCAGAGTATCAGAATTTTAACTTCAGTTGATATGACATCATCTATCTGGCATAGCATCATGACTTGAGGCTTTATAGAAACCAAACCTTCCAAATAATTCATTTAAAATTAAATATAAGTATCTGTTTAATTGTAGGGAATATTAACATTTATTTAAAATTATTAGTATTGGATCATGAGTCTTAATACAAAATGGTTAATAGGTCACATTTTTCCTTTGGTCTTTTCCATCTGTAGATCAAGGGTAAAATTTTCAAATGTGTCTAAGTGACTTAGGAGCCTAAGGCTTTGTCTATATTTAAAAGCTTTGCCAGTTTAACCAGAGGGCAATGCTCTGTCATGGATCATGAGACTTATTACAATATCTAAATCTGAAGTTTAGACATTTCCCTGGAGAGTGTTTGTGTTTGTTTGTTTTTGGGGGTTTTAAAATAAATGAATGGCAGGGTGAGAGGCAGGAAAATGTTCCACTGGTAGGTCAGAAAACGTACAGACTTAGCCCGAGTTACAGCTGCAGCTCTTCTCTTATGAAGTTGCTCCTTTTTGTTCCAAGAACATAAAGAAATGGGGTTAGAGACCCCTGATAGAGATTTCTCAAATGAAGCCTTTTCTTGAATGGTAATGGGAATGTAAAGTTTTGATTTTTATAGCAGGTTAATCTAGACAGAAACCCGCAGTTCAGAGGAGGTCAGACTTGTACCTCTTCTTTGATTCATGCCTTTTATTACCTGAAGAAAATAAAGGAAAGCTCAGATTGGTATACCAGTGGTGCATAGGGGTGTTACATCTTCCTCCGTTTAAGATGATGCATCCAAACCTTGGGCTAGATTCTGCACACTGGGACCTTTCCTGCCCTTTTAATATTCTATCTAATTTCTCACACATCTGTTTTTATCCTGAGCAACCATTTGTAATTCTTATTTTCTTTTACTTGTTTTCACTTCTTTGAAGCAAAAGACATTAAAGAGAATGTCTGGTAAATGCCTATTCTAGATGAACCAGTTTAGGTGCATGTTTTTTCCATCCTTTTTCTTGTAAACGGCGCAATAGGAGGAAAAGCAGGCATGTGATCGATCACTTAAACAGCTGCACTGAAACTTGCCCTCTAATTAATTCCTGATATTTTTAACACTGTTGCTTAACTTTGTGAGGAGTTCAAAGAGATAAAATTCCTCTCACTTTCAAGCATTGTAACTACATAGTTTAACCTACCACATCTTTGCCGCTATATTTTTCTTTAGGTTAAATTGAAGGGAACTCCAGATACAGACACGTTGTGTGCACTCTGTGGATGAAATTACTCCTGTGTAGAGGGACTGAACAAGGCCCTAGGCACTTCTTAAGCTGCACTTAAAGTGTGGTTCTTCTTTGAAAAGTGACTGTGTAAAAAGGCCACCTTTTTACTCAATACATCTTCTCCCTATGGATAGTTTGATTTTTGATTGATTATACTGATTTTTAGTGATTTCCATCCCCCTTCCTGTTAGCACTGCACAGCCAACACAACTTGACAGAATGAGTTAATTCTGTTCAGGCTAATGCATCGTCAACAGAGCAGAATCCTAAAACTAACTTTATAAATGCGACAGTGGAACTCTGATTTTTGTGGGCCGGTCATGCTCCCATTGAAATCAATAGCAAATCTCTCATGGACCTAAGTGAAAAACAGTGCCAGACCCTAGAGGTCTTTTATGGTACTTTCATGCTCTATTTATCTTTTCTTCTCAATATAAGGCTGTTTTTTTTCAATCATTATTGTTGTATTTTAATTGATTGTGTATCTAGCAAACGTGGGACCCAAACCTACAAAGCGTATTCATGTGACTTATGCACAAATAGTTCACTAGTAACAGTGGGACTACTTGTGTGAGTACAGCTCACCAGCATGAGTCAAGCTTGGGCTCTAGAACATGTAATTATCTTGATGACTGAAGGACATTTTAACTTCCTATGGAAGCCCAATGGGGGTTTTGCTCTTCAGTGGGAGCAGGTTTAAAGGTGAAATCCTGGTTCTATTGAAAAGTCATTGGAAAAACTCTCATAGACTTCAGTGGGCGCAGAGTTTCACCGTAGGTCTTTATCTAGTATAAAGGCTTGAAACAAGAGCATTTTTGACCAGAGGGTAATAGGCTGAAATTTTGAAGTAACTAAGGGCAAGATAGGGTCATAAGAATCAATTCAGGAATTGTATGTAAATTTAGAGGAGTCTAAAGACAAACTAAGCTCCATAAATATGAATTTACATAAATATTGGAGTAAGAATTCGGTGTGCAAATCTGTTGGACACTAGGTATTCTGAAACGCCATCATCCCTTGTAAGGAGAATCACATTGTGGTGCACTTCATTACTCAATCTCTGTAGGAAGAAAAGCTGCATGCTCTGCAGTGGAGGAACACAATTAGGGCCTTTCATGTACTTTATATGTAGCCTGTAAAGCACCAGAATGTAAGGTAGACCAGGAGGAGTGGAATCTTCAAGCAGCATCTTCTCATGGGTCATTCGGGAAGTTTTTTTGTGCTTTAGAGATAAACAAGTTATGGGACCAAACCCTGCAAAGACTGCCTTTTTGAAATCATCTGCAAATGTTTTTCCTGTTCCTATTAATGAGCATTGGTTAATGTTTCATGGCTGCTGTATTTTCTTTAGATGGCATACTTAATTTTGTTAACGCTGTATATCAAATGCATATTCAAGAAGGCAGTATGTCAGTTACTATCCATATTCAAGGGTTCTCTAGTCACGTGACAATGTATTTTTTTGCAAAGTGGTTCATGGACTCATAGGTTTGTAAAGCTAGAAGAGACCATATGTTCAGGTAGTCTGACCTCTCTGCATAGCACCAGAGACTCCTGCATCAAACCCATAACTTCTGACTGGGCAAAAGCATATCTTTTAGAAAGATAGCCAATCTTGATGTAAAGACTAGGAGAATGGGAGCATGTACAAAGGTAGGTGTACGCCTACACCTTTTAAGTACATCTTGTTGGCCCTGGGTAATAAGTAGCAATGATGCTAGCTTTATTTGTGATTCAGTATTGTAAATTGAACCAACCAATGGAGAAAGGTGGGAATGAAAAGAATCAGAATTGTAGGACTGGAAGGGATCTCGAGAGGTCACCTAGTCCAGTCCCCTGCACTCATGGCAGGACTAAGTATTATTTAGACCCTCCCTGACAGGTGTTTATCTAACCTGCTCTGAAAAATCTCCAGTGATGGAGATTCCATAACCTGCAATTTATTCCAGTGCTTAACCACCTTGACAATTAGGAAGTTTTTTCTAATGTCCAACCTGAACGGCCTTGCTGCAATTTAAGTCTAATGCTTCTTGTCCTATCCTCAGAGGTTAAGGAAAACAGTTTTTCTCCCTTCTCCTTGTAACAACCTTTTATGTATTTGAATACTGTTATCATGTCCCCTCTCCATCTTCTTTTTTCCAGACTGAACAAACCTAATTTTTTCAATCTTCCCTCGATAGATCATGTTTTCTAGACCTTTAATCATTTTTGTTGTTCTTCTCTGGACTTTCTCCAATTTGTCCACATCTTTCCTGAAATGTGGCGCCCAGACCTAGACGCAATACTATAGTTGAAGTCTAATCAGTGTGGAGTAGAGCAGAAGAATTATTTCTTGTGTCTTGCTCACAACACTCCTACTAATTCATCCCAGAATGATGTTTGCTTTTTTTGCAACCGTGTTACACTGTTGACTCATATTTAGCCAGTGATCCACTGATACCCAGATCCCTTTCCGTAGTACTCTTTCCTAAGCAGTCCTTTCCCATTTTGTATGTGTGCAGTGCAACTGATTGTTCCTTCCTAAGTGGAGTACTTTGCATTTGTCCTTATTGAATTTCATCCTGTTTACTTCAGACCATTTATCCAGTTTGTCCAGATTATTTTGCATTTTAAACCTATCCTCCAAAGCACTTGCAACCCCTCCATGCTTGGTATTGCCCACAAACTTTATAAGTATACTCTCTATGCCGTTATCTAAATCATTGATGAAGATATTGAACATAATCAGACCCAGAACTGATCACTGCGGGACCCCACTCGATATGCCCTTCCCGCTTGCCTGTGAACCATTGATAACTACTGTCTGTGAATGTTTTTCCACCCATTTATGCACCCACCTTATAGTAGCTCCATCTAAGTTGTATTTCCCTAGTTTGTTTATGACAAGTCATGCGAGACAATATCAGAAGCCTTGCTAAAGTCAAGATATACCACATCTACCACTTCCCCCCCTATCCACAAGGCTTGTTACCCTGTCAAAGAAAGCTATTATGTTGGTTTGACATGATTTGTTCATGACAAATCCATGCTGACTGTTACTTATCACCTTATTATCTTCTGGGTGTTTGCAAATTGATTGCTTAATTATTTTCTCCATTATCTTTCCGGTTACTGAAATTCACATTGATGAAGTAGGATCCCTAAATAAAAAAAATAAAAGAAAAATTACAATATTAAATAAGATAATATAACATTAAAAAGAAAAACCTCACAGATCATGTGGAAAACCTAGATAATAAAGGGAGAGTTTCTGCCCTCACACTAATTTAAATTTGGAGTAACTCCAGAGAAGACAATGGAGTTGGAATTAAAGCAGCATAAGCAAGGGCAGATTCTATTCCCATGGTAATAAAAGGACCCCGACAATATTCTCAGTTAAGTTATACAAGAAAATCTATTTGAAAAGCCTGTTGGAATGCTCTTAGGAGAGCAATACATGTTCAAGCCAACTGAAAAAAATGACAATAACAAAACTTGCACTGTACTTTAACCAAGGTTTGTACTTGGGATCAGTGCTGATGTCTGCACTGCAGAGCGTGAACATCACTAAACAAACACAGCAATGGGATTCAAATACAGGACATAATTCTTTTACACTGCGCGCTGGGAATGGCTTCAGTACTCAACAGTCTGGGATGTGGCACTGAGCCACATAGGGTGGAGTCACTTTCAACCTATTTCAGAATATTGTGTCTTTCTGTTAATGATATAACATTTATTTATTGCATTACGTTTCCCATGCCAATATTGTCCCTAACTAGTCTCTTCCATTCCTCTCTATCATTTGCTGCTGCTTTCATCTGTTTTATGGTGGGACTGTTTTGCCCTCCCGGCTAAGGGTTATTCTTAAGGTTTCTCTTGGACTCCCCCTTTCCTCACACCAGTTATATAAATGATATATAAATGTATAAAATATTACTGGTCAAATCCTAGGAGATACTGAGCACTCAGGATTCTGACTGACTAATGGTAGTTGCAAGTGCATCCGCTTCTTATTTCCCCAATTATAACATAGAATTAAATGTTTAGCAGTGTTTTATATTTGAATGCTCTTTTCAATGCATGTGGGAAATGATGCCTACTTTGGATCCAATGGTTAGACAAGAAGTATGCAGATGATTTCTCAAAGATCAAGCACAGAGCTCATTGGACTGTTGGCAACAAATAGATTTAATGCAAGGTTGCTGCCCATTTTTGAGGGCGAGACTTAGTGATTTGAAAAAGTCTTGTGGTCTTTGCTGCTTCTACTAGTATGTGACAGGATGTACACACCCCACACTGGACAAGGAAGGGTTAATCCCACATTGTGGGCTGAGGAAGCCACGCCCCCTTGCCCCTTCTGGGCACGCTCCAACCAGAACACCAGTATAAAAGGGAGCAGCTCAGCTCAGTCATGGCTGACTGCCGAGGAGGGAGGACACGTGTTCTTGGCTCCTGCCCGGGAGCTGCTGAAGCCCCCAATTGCAGAAGCCAGACCCACCGAGATGAAGGCTTATATCTGGCTACCTGAGGATGCCCGAGGGAGAGGGGAGCTGCAGAGAACTGCACAGGCCGAGGAACCAGGAGACCACAGAGATGGCTGGGCCTTCTCATCGGGAGACAGAGTAGGAGTAGCCCAGGGGGATTATGCATTGATCCAGTTGTAGAACCGAGCGATATGTCAGCATGTTTCAGTAGGATCTCCGCTGACTCAGTGACGCATACACTCGCTGCTGACAGGGCCCTCGGCTGGGACCTGATGGAGTAGGGAGGGCTCGGGTCCTCCTACCCCAGCCACCATCCCCACCTGGGTGGTGGCCTATCGCCCCTACAGCCATTAAACCGCACCTATTTTGACTCTGGCCAGTAGGCCGCATGGCCCTGCAAGAGAGGACATCTATGTTAAGCCGTGCAGCCTGCAAGAAAGGGCAACCATACTGATTCTGGCCACTAGGCCACATAGCCCTGTGAGGGATGGCAGCCATATTGGCTCAGACCACTAGGCCAGACTGCCCTGAGGCCAAGGGCGGGCAGGTGGACTTAGCCACAGGGTTGTGATGCCCTTGTCTCGCCCCAGGATGGGGTTGGGGTGTACTCAGACCGTGACACAATACTTAATTCTTTTCTTCTTCAAAGCACTTTGTAGGCATTAAATAGGGAATCATTATGATCCTCATTTTGCAGATGGGGAGCTAATGACTTGCGCAAAGGCACTTATGAATTAGGACTAGAATTCAGGAGTTCCTGGCTCTTAGTCAGTGCCCAGACTGCACCTCTCTCTGCATAACAATTAGCTGTGCTGTGTACTGGGTCTCTAGCCTAGCTAATAGTTTTATGCATGTCAGGGTCAGAACACAGAGCCTGTGTAAAACTGGAGTGTGACAGATAAATCAGACCCAAATTCTTCAGTTGGGCCTCAGCAGAGCACCCTGAACTCTTGATAAACATTTGGCAGAGATCCTAAACTACCTGCACAGGAAATGTCATTTCATTTTATTGTCTTACTTAATTCTACATAATAAAGTGCATTATATCAAGGTTGAATTATCTCTGCCAGTCTTAGCACAGGGTTGCTGTACAGTTGCTGACTCAAAGCTGTATGGTTATTTCTCAGTTATGGAAATCCCTGAACTCTGATTGAATGAAGGTGCCTGATTTGCATAATGGCATTATGATTACTTATCTAACTACAAATCACTCTGCTCTGATTGACTCCTGCCCTTACAACTTCCAAACTCCAAGACCTTCTGCAAACAATGAGTAACTTTAAAAAAAAAAGATTGAAATATGCATATATTTGAAGTTCCCCATCCTTCTCCTTCCTCAGCTTTCAGTGCTCGTGGGTGGGAGTCAAGTACTTCCCTGACCCCTTCAGCTTTTACATAATCGAATAACAAATGACTCTGTTGGCAATTGGTGTGTGTCTATGCTTGTGTATTTAGCAGGGGAAAGAAGGAGAGATAGGACAAGTAGAAAGAAAAGGAAGTGGAGCTTTAAAAATTATTTTTATAAATAAGGCGCATAGATGGCATGATGTGCTTTGCTGAATGAATGAAGATGGATTCCGTGCCCAGAAGAGCTTCCAATCTAAGGCCCTTATCTAGAGTAGTGAAGATTGCAGAACCTGGCCCTTGTTAAGGTGAGAACAATGGGTAAAGATAATGCATGGAGGGAACCAGGGAAAGGTAGAAAAAGAATACAGACATCATGCTCATGCTGTCACTTTGCACCTAAATCTAATAAGTTTTAGTGTTAATAGTTTAGTGTCAGCTCTTTGTTCCAAATATTTCTCATTTTCCATAGCGCCATATTGTGCTGTAAGTTTCTAAGCAGAATTCCTCATTGAGATAACTAAAACCTGGTAGCACAATATGGTTCATCCTCTGAAACTAGTTTATTCAGCTATTAATGTAACATTGCATTTTCTTTGGCTCAGAATTTCTGAACAGAACGTTACTTGTGACAGTTCTGGGCCATTCTTCCAATTGGTTGTTTGAATGGTATTCCTGAATTCTGAATACACCAAGTGTTGACTTCTTTTATTACGTTGACTTCAGTGGAAGATCTCTGTCTGGGGAGTTTGCAGAAATAGGCCCCTACATTATATTGTAAATTCCTTGAAATGTTTCCCTGAGTGTGGCATTCACATCTTGATATAAATGATCTATTTGTTATACTTTCTAGTATCCAGTGTTACCAAATAATTATTTTTGTTATCTATTTTTGGTTTGCTCCATAATGTACTGTATGTTTGATATATGAGAGATTATAGTGTTTTCCTCTGTGCTAATGAAAGAGGGATCAAACATTTCTTCCAGCATTTTGGTTCAGTTAGTACCAAAGATGAAGTAATAATTAAATGTGTAGCCTGTTTTGTAGTAAATAAATGGTGGTAGAATTTCAGGTTTGTGAAATTAAATTAATCTTTATAAATAGGAATGTGTAGGCTTGCTAAAGGCTGGTCTGACTTCTATTCAACTCCCCAAACAAAAGGTTTTGAAATACTGTATTTTTGTTAATGTTAAAATAATTTTTTTTCAGTTCAATAATCATGTCTTTATTATATTTAATATTCTTGGAGACACATTCATTCTTAGTAAGCTCGCAGTAGCCCTTAGCCTGTTTTAACTGTCCCCATCTTCTTGGATATGATGTAATTGTGCGTAAGGGCATCTTAAATTAAATTATTTTTCTCTTTCATTAGCTAGACTGAGATCCAGAACAGTACTTTGGGAATCCTTTAAAAATTTCTCTTATTAAAATATGGTCTGAAGCATCTTTCTGAGGTTGTTAGGATTTCTGATTTCTTTTAGTTCAATAGGCAGTGTAGAAATTGTATTAAATTTTAATATGTTTAGAATATTTTCTTCTAGGCTGATAAATAATCTTTCTTTTAGGTCAGGGATTCTGCGATGAGGCAAACAAACCCAACACTGGATCAGAAGGGGTTAAAGGCCAGTACTGGGCCCAGGTAGCCATGCCCCTCCAACCCTGCACAGCATGCTCCAACTGGAGAAGGGGTTGAAAAGGGAGCAGCACAGCTCATAAGGGAGAAGATGGGGGAGGAGGACAGACCTACCCTGAAGGCTCCTGACAAGGGCACCGGAGAAGCCTCCCTGAGGGAAGTGGGACTATATGCGGCTGGGGCTGACAGTTTGGTTACCTTTCCTTTTTCTTTTTACCTTATCCTGGACTGAAGGCGAGAAGGAGAGAAAAGCAGAGGTAGGAAGTGACACAGGGAGTGTAACTTGGAGGGCACCTTCAGGAGCCTGATACTGTTGACCTTCCTAGGGCCCTGGATTGAAGCCTAGTGGAGTGGGCAGGGCCAGGCTCCCCTACCACTGCCCCTACCACAGGAAGGGCTGGAACTGCCTCTACTCCTCACCACACCTCCTGAGTAAAAGAGGATCAGAACTTGAAAGACTGACCCATGGGAGGGCGGGGGCACTAAGTGTGCTAACCACTGGGCAACCTAACCCACCAAGGACATCATTACATTTGCTGGAGGATGTTGGCACATACAGTTTCCCAGGCCTGATAGTAGACCAAGGAAAAAAGAAAAAAAAATAGGGATGGACATTGAGAAATTGCTAAAATGGTTCTCGAGAATCAACAGCAGCAGGCCGCCCAGTAGCAGCAACAGCAGAGCCAACTACTCTAGCAGATCACTGCCCAACAGCAGCAGCAGACGGCAGCAGCAGCAGCTGATTAAGGAGATGACAGCCTAGCAGCAAGAACAACAGGAGTGACTCGTCCAGCAGATGATGATGCTCCTAAAACCACCCGTATTGACCTTGAGCCTAACCATGGGAAAGGGGAGCACCAATTCAAAGTCATCTGTCCTGGTAAAGTTGAGCAAAATGGGGCCTGTTGACGACCCTGGTGTTCCTTGTCACATCGGAGAGGGTGGCTGTCATGGCCTGATGGCTCAATGAGAGCTGGGCCACCCTATTGGCCCCTACTTGATCAGACTGGCCTGGGTGACGTATTGGGTGCTCGATACAACAACTCACAAAGACTATGTGCATGTCAAAGCGGCCATCATAGACGCCTTCAATATCTCACCAGAAATCTACCGACAACTGTTCCACCTTGAGAAATTTCCCTTGGGTGTGTGGCCACAGGTAGTCACCCAGAGCCTGAAGGAGCATTGCTGGTGGTGGCTCCAGCTAGAGAAGTACCAGGGTTCAGGTGACAGAAAAGGTCATCATAGAACAAATCACCCAAATCCTTCCAGGGGGAGGGCGGAGTTTAAGTGGGTAGCGAGACATCAACTGGAAACTTTGGCAGAGGCAGTGTCTTTGGCAGCGAATTACCTGATCTCCCTTTGGGAGAACCAACCAAGAAACCATTCCTCCCACTGGGAGCTGTTTTGCATGTGGTCAACAAGGACATTTCAGAAAGAGCTGCCCATTCATGGACTGTAGTTACGGGCAGACCTGGACAGCCGATAATAGGGCTTGGAAGAGGGACCCTGGGAAGATGTTGAACCCAATACAAGTGGATGGATTAGCAGTACATGGGCTGATAGACTCAGGCTGTAGCCAGACCCTGGTCTGGGAGAGGCTAGTGGGGACCAGAGGTGAAGCTGGTGACATAACCTACCTTCAGTGTGCTATACAAATGCTATACACAGGGATGTGTGACCCTATCCCACAACAGAAGTACTAATGACTATGTAAGAACACATTGAAATGGTGTGGCCGGGAGTGGCAAAAGACCTGGCCTACCCACTTATACTTATGTGTGACTGGAAGTTCTTTGAAAAAGTGGTCAAGGGTTCAGGGGGATGCCTCCATAGAAAAAGTGGAGCCAGAGCTGGAAGACCCAGGAAGGCGTGGGATGGCCATAGTGGCTGAGGGGGAGTCCAGGGAAGAAAGGGGCTCAAAGCAGTATGAAAACTCAGGAGAAGGACCATCCTCAGAAATGGACTTGTTGCCTGAACTTGATCGGGGCTTGCCACTACCTGCCAACCTAGACCTGGGGGACTTCGTGGTAGAACAAAGAAATGATCCAACCCTGAGTGGTACCTGTCACTATATAGCCATATAGCTTTCAAGTGGTACATCTGCATAATGAGTGGGTTATTGTCCTTCATTGAGTTCAAGGACTGTATAAATAAAATAAGTTACACTGAGGGCTTGTCTGCACCAGGTGTTTGATCCATAATAACTCAAGTTAGTTTGGTGTGAAAATGCCTGCGTACGCACAACACAATTAATTAGAGCGCAGTAACTCCACATTTACTATGAACTCTGGAGTCCCTTGCAAAGTGTATTATGTTTGATGCTAATTGAACTAGTGCAGAGTATTGTTCATGTGCTGCCACACATTACTTTGGAGGTCCTCCAAATGCTATCCTACACTACTTTGTGGTTGTCTGTTACTGACCTGTTTGTTTACCCGAGAACCTTACACTGCTCTGGGGTTAGGTTGACCTGATGTTCCCTCCCCCATTTAAAAACTGCTCCTAGATTCAAATATATTGACGTTGCCGCGATATTGCTCCAGAAGCCCTACAGCATGCCTCGAGCAGCCAGTTAGAGCCGTACTGAGATCCTGGATCTCATTGCCATCTGGGGAGTGAAGAATTGATCTGAAAAATCAGTCCTGAAGTTTGAAGCGAGTCAGTTTAATGTTTTTTTTCTCCCCTTAATTCACTCTACTGTAACTCAACTATCCACCATGCAATCTGAATTCAGAACAGTCAAAAGATTCTGGCGCGGGAGGAGTTATAGCAAGGATGAATTTGACGCTGTGTTTTTATTATGCTTGGTGTACTAGACAATAAGCAGCCTGTACATAATGAACTTAATGCTTATTCATTGCCCATACATTATAAATGGTATAATTCCCCAAAACACTTTCCAATGTCTGGCAACAGCATATTCAGCAGTTTGGACTGTGGAGTGCATTGATTAAAGTACAGTTGAGCATCAAAACTCCTGTTGGTGGCTGGAGACAGGTCCTGAGGATTTCTCATTCAATTTGTCATCATGGATTCTGGCCAGTATACAGAAGCATAAGACACCAAGTGACATGAGAAGAGGTACCTGGGGCACTACATCCTCTGCTTCTGGGTTCTGCCTCGGTCTGCCTCGGTCTCCAAGCAGTCAAAGAGAGATTTCTTTGGGGCATACTGGTCTTTGCAGTATGCAAGCTCATAGCTGGACCCAGTCTGTAAAGTGTATATTTTTACCTTCTCAAAGGAAGCTTTCCATTTCCAAGAGCTTATTCTGCAGTATATATTAGTAATGACTATATCAGCTATGAACATCACAGCAAAATGATCAGGTGATGACTATTGCAGAGAGGTTTTATGCAATGAGTGTAGTCTGGTTTTACTAGGAAGATATGCACGTGTAGCTGTTCCGCTTTACTAGATAGCATGTGCTCAGATAGGTGCCATGTAAAATACTCACAGCAGTGATCTAGCTTAAAGGAATGTCAGCTGAAGCACATTCTCTTATGCTTCCAGCATAAACACTCCAGAATGAAGAACAACTCAGTCAAATCTTATTAAAGATGGCTAGTTGTGAGGAGGTTGTTTCATAGTTTTCCATTACAATGATTATAATTTTTTCCCCAGGGCTCTATTAGTGAAAATGAATTATTCTTGGGGCATGTTTATACTGCATCTGGGAGCGAGCATCCTACAGGTTTGTGCTGGCAGGGATCATGCTAGTGCTGTAAAAATAGCTGTGTAGATGTTGTGGCTCAGGGTGGAGCTTGAGTTCACAAGGCCACTCCCCCCATCCCAGGCTTTACAGCCTGAGCTGCAACATCCACACATGTGTTCTTTGTGTGCTAGCACAAGTCTGTGGACCTGGGCTGGGAGGCTGACTCCCCCATGCAGTATAGACATATCCTTGACTTGCTCTTTCAGGAAAGGAAGGTGCCAAGTCATCAGATAGGAAATTGAGCTTCGTGAGGAAACTGTTCAGCAAAAATTGAAATTCTGGATAAGACAGTATTTTTATTTTCCAGAAAAGTTGTTGAAATTGTAAGTATGCTAACTGGTGAAGTTTACTTGTTCCATTAACTGGACACCTGAAACACTACTGACTAGTCAGTTATCATTTGGGCTGTCTTAGATAATTTAAATATTATTAAGAATATAGCTCTTTTAATGTTTTGATATTTTAATTTAATAAAAGACTTTAAAATCTGGTGGTGAGACAGCATTAGGACAATACATTCTGTACAAAACTCTATTAGAAATGTATTTGGATTTGAACTTTCAAGGGCATATAACAATATACTATATTAAATTAGATGAAGCCTCCACCCTTTGGAAGATAATATGATTAATTATGGAAAATATTAAAAACAGGTTTCTTCCCAGGGTCTGTTAATGCTTTGAAATGCAAAGAAAAGAGTGCTAATGATTAAGCATTTTAAGGGAAAGGCCTAAATTTACTTTTAGCTGTAAAGAATGGAGTTCTTATCCCAGCTCTGAGGCTGATAGGTGAGTACCCTAATCACAGGGCTCTGGGCTGTTCAGATGTGGGTTTCTTTCAGTCTCTCCTGTTGAAGCTGTTCCACTGTGGATGAATAAGTAAATGTGCATTGGGCCGAAGAAAAGTGAGAATGATGCTATAGTCCAGGTGGGCAGGTGAGTGCCCTATGTTCAAATTCCTTCTCTGCATCAGGCAGGGGGGACCTGGACCAGCATCTCCCACATCCTGCGTGAGTGCCTTAACCAGTGGGCTAAAGGTTATAATGGAATTCCTCCCCCGCCTCCCCACTCCGTCCATTTTGTATGGAGTTAAATGTTTGCTGGTGCTATTCTTGAAAGAAATGACTTAGTTGCCTGATTCTAGGAGAGGGTTCCTGGTTTAGGCACTTAACTCTGCTTGGGATCTAAACTTCACAAGAGGGGTGGGGCTTAGGACACACCCATGTCTTTGGCATCTACTATTAGCTAGCTTAGGCTACTCCTTGCCTAGCATGCAGGCTTTTGAGAGTCCCATTCTTTGGTGACAATCTCGCCCTACACGCCTAACTCAGAGATGGGGACTCAACAGGTGGGCTAAGTGCCTAAAAGTTATGTGTTGTAGTTGTGAGTCTTGCAACACCTAAGTCCACTTGTGGATTTGGGCCTGACTCCTTATGTGGACGTGGACAAGTCACGTGATCTCTCTTTTCCGAAGTGTTCCTATCTGCAGAATGGGGATAAGTTACCTACTCCACAAGGCTATTGTGAGGCTCAATATGTTGTTTGTAAATATTTATGGAAGTGCTTACATTTTTAACTGAAGTTAATAAATTATATTTGCACTTGTATGAATACATAGCTGCCTGCATCAACATGTGTCAACCTGAATTACTCCAGTATTTCGGTGTCTTTTTGGAAACCACCACATGCAAGTACGTTTCATGTTCTGTCCCTAATACCGAATGTCCCTTCATTTAGTGTCTTGACTGTATTTCTGAAGTGGTGCATAACAGGAAATTTATTCATGAATTGAAAAATATAAATTCACATGAACTTGGAATGAACTAAAGTGAAACTGAGAATTTCCATAGACTGATTTGTATGTTGCTCAAGAGTCAGGACAACAACGCCTGGTGTTTCATTAACTACTACATACATATGTTAATCCAGGGGTCAGCAACCTTTCAGAAGTGGTGTGCCGAGTCTTCATTTATTCACTCTAATTTAAGGTTTCACATGCCAGTAATACATTTTAACATTTTTAGAAGAGCTCTTTCTGTAAGTCTATAATATATAACTAAACTGTTGTTGTATGTAAAGTAAATAAGGTTATTAAAATGTTTAAGAAGCTTCATTTAAAATTAAATTAAAATGCAGAGCTCCCCGGACTGGTGGCCAGGACCCAGGCAGTGTGAGTGCCACTGAAAATCAGCTTGCGTGCCGCAGGTTGCCTACCCCTGTGTTAAACTGTCGTGGAAAAACACATGACAGCGTTGCATGTATTGGAAAAGCATGTGAATTCATTGGTATTTTTACTGGCACAAACAAGTATTGTGGTAATAGAATTAGGCCATTAAAAGTCAATGGCAAAACACAGATTGCTTTCAGTTGGAGTAGGATCAAGCATAAACTGAATTTATGTAACCAGCACCAACTGGAATCACAAGCCCATATTTTCAGGGGATTATATCTTAGCTTTTTCAAAAAGTTACTTTGGGCTGAAATGTATCCTGAAAGGTACTTTAATTACTCCTTATCTAGCATTTCAGGTGTACATGGTGCTGTACCAGTGGCACTTGCAGCCGTATGCATTTTATGCACAATGTGTACCATTGGCAGTTGTAAGGAGGACCACTTCTGCCTACCCCACTGCCTACTCAGGTCTAGTCCTGCCAGTCTTCCATCATGACAAGACATGGGGGCCAAAACTGAGTGAGTGGCATTGCGCCCTGGTGCACAGGGGTCACAGAGCCGAACCTGAAGGGCTTCTAGTCTAAAGGCACAAACAGTACTATATAGACCGTATGAAGACAGACCGATGTATGGTCAGGATAGCCAGAACACTTTTTATTAAATAGCTTTGTTACACTCCTGGGCAGACACCCTAGGTTATCTTGTATGTAACGGATAACTCCAGTTGAAACCGTGGTCCTATTGAGGTCACACAATGTTTTTCACAAGTCAGTTTCATTACTGTTTGTCAGATTTTTTTGAGATTTCTTTTGTACTCCTGTAACACAAAAAATAACTTGCGTGTTTTATGGATTAGTGTCATGCAACATTTTAGTTTTCTTTTCAGCTCAAGTAGATATTGCATGAGCTATACAAGAAACACTTTTTATAGAACCTAGGTGTTTCCTGTAGGTCTCTATCTAAGAGCTG
>NW_027053152.1:0-52110 GCF_011386835.1 Chrysemys picta bellii | reverse complement strand
ACTGCATCTCTAGCAAACCAAGTTTGCTAGTCTCTAAGGGGCCACAGGTCTCTGACACAAGGCACTGCATCGCTAGCAAACCAAGTTTGCTAGTCTCTAAGGGGCCACAGGTCTCTGACACAAGGCACTGCATCGCTAGCAAACCAAGTTTGCTAGTCTCTAAGGGGCCACAGGTCTCTGACACAAGGCACTGCATCGCTAGCAAACCAAGTTTGCTAGTCTCTAAGGGGCCACAGGTCTCTGACACAAGGCACTGCATCGCTAGCAAACCAAGTTTGCTAGTCTCTAAGGGGCCACAGGTCTCTGACACAAGGCACTGCATCGCTAGCAAACCAAGTTTGCTAGTCTCTAAGGGGCCACAGGGCTCTGACACAAGGCACTGCATCGCTAGCAAACCAAGTTTGCTAGTCTCTAAGGGGCCACAGGCCTGTGACACAAGGCACTGCATCGCTAGCAAACCAAGTTTGCTAGTCTCTAAGGGGCCACGGGTCTGTGACACAAGGCACTGCATCTCTAGCAAACCAAGTTTGCTAGTCTCTAAGGGGCCACAGGTCTCTGACACAAGGCACTGCATCTCTAGCAAACCAAGTTTGCTAGTCTCTAAGGGGCCACAGGTCTCTGACACAAGGCACTGCATCGCTAGCAAACCAAGTTTGCTAGTCTCTAAGGGGCCACAGGTCTCTGACACCAGGCACTGCATCTCTAGCAAACCAAGTTTGCTAGTCTCTAAGGGGCCACAGGTCTCTGACACCAGGCACTGCATCGCTAGCAAACCAAGTTTGCTAGTCTCTAAGGGGCCACAGGTCTCTGACACAAGGCACTGCATCGCTAGCAAACCAAGTTTGCTAGTCTCTAAGGGGCCACAGGTCTCTGACACAAGGCACTGCATCTCTAGCAAACCAAGTTTGCTAGTCTCTAAGGGGCCACAGGTCTGTGACACAAGGCACTGCATCTCTAGCAAACCAAGTTTGCTAGTCTCTAAGGGGCCACAGGTCTCTGACACCAGGCACTGCATCGCTAGCAAACCAAGTTTGCTAGTCTCTAAGGGGCCACAGGTCTCTGACACAAGGCACTGCATCTCTAGCAAACCAGGTTTGCTAGTCTCTAAGGGGCCACAGGTCTGTGACACAAGGCACTGCATCTCTAGCAAACCAAGTTTGCTAGTCTCTAAGGGGCCACAGGTCTCTGACACCAGGCACTGCATCTCTAGCAAACCAAGTTTGCTAGTCTCTAAGGGGCCACAGGCCTGACACCATGCACTGCATCTCTAGCAAACCAGGTTTGCTAGTCTCTAAGGGGCCACAGGCCTGACACCAGGCACTGCATCTCTAGCAAACCAGGTTTGCTAGTCTCTAAGGGGCCACAGGCCTGACACCAGTCACTGCATCTCTAGCAAACCAGGTTTGCTAGTCTCTAAGGGGCCACAGGTCTCTGACACCAGGCACTGCATCTCTAGCAAACCAAGTTTGCTAGTCTCTAAGGGGCCACAGGTCTCTGACACCAGGCACTGCATCTCTAGCAAACCAAGTTTGCTAGTCTCTAAGGGGCCACAGGTCTCTGACACAAGGCACTGCATCGCTAGCAAACCAGGTTTGCTAGTCTCTAAGGGGCCACAGGTCTCTGACACAAGGCACTGCATCTCTAGCAAACCAGGTTTGCTAGTCTCTAAGGGGCCACAGGCCTGACACCAGGCACTGCATCTCTAGCAAACCAGGTTTGCTAGTCTCTAAGGGGCCACAGGCCTGACACCAGGCACTGCATCTCTAGCAAACCAGGTTTGCTAGTCTCTAAGGGGCCACAGGCCTGACACAAGGCACTGCATCGCTAGCAAACCAGGTTTGCTAGTCTCTAAGGGGCCACAGGTCTCTGACACAAGGCACTGCATCTCTAGCAAACCAAATTTGCTAGTCTCTAATGGGCCACAGGTCTGTGACACAAGGCACTGCATCTCTAGCAAACCAAGTTTGCTAGTCTCTAAGGGGCCACAGGTCTCTGACACAAGGCACTGCATCTCTAGCAAACCAAGTTTGCTAGTCTCTAAGGGGCCACAGGTCTCTGACACAAGGCACTGCATCTCTAGCAAACCAGGTTTGCTAGTCTCTAAGGGGCCACAGGTCTCTGACACCAGGCACTGCATCTCTAGCAAACCAGGTTTGCTAGTCTCTAAGGGGCCACAGGTCTCTGACACCAGGCACTGCATCTCTAGCAAACCAGGTTTGCTAGTCTCTAAGGGGCCACAGGTCTCTGACACCAGGCACTGCATCTCTAGCAAACCAGGTTTGCTAGTCTCTAAGGGGCCACAGGCCTGACACCAGGCACTGCATCTCTAGCAAACCAGGTTTGCTAGTCTCTAAGGGGCCACAGGCCTGACACCAGGCACTGCATCTCTAGCAAACCAGGTTTGCTAGTCTCTAAGGGGCCACAGGTCTCTGACACAAGGCACTGCATCTCTAGCAAACCAGGTTTGCTAGTCTCTAAGGGGCCACAGGTCTCTGACACAAGGCACTGCATCTCTAGCAAACCAGGTTTGCTAGTCTCTAAGGGGCCACAGGTCTCTGACACAAGGCACTGCATCGCTAGCAAACCAAGTTTGCTAGTCTCTAAGGGGCCACAGGTCTCTGACACAAGGCACTGCATCGCTAGCAAACCAGGTTTGCTAGTCTCTAAGGGGCCACAGGTCTCTGACACAAGGCACTGCATCTCTAGCAAACCAAGTTTGCTAGTCTCTAAGGGGCCACAGGTCTCTGACACAAGGCACTGCATCTCTAGCAAACCAAGTTGCTAGTCTCTAAGGGGCCACAGGTCTCTGACACAAGGCACTGCATCTCTAGCAAACCAAGTTTGCTAGTCTCTAAGGGGCCACAGGTCTCTGACACAAGGCACTGCATCTCTAGCAAACCAAGTTTGCTAGTCTCTAAGGGGCCACAGGTCTCTGACACAAGGCACTGCATCTCTAGCAAACCAAGTTTGCTAGTCTCTAAGGGGCCACAGGTCTCTGACACAAGGCACTGCATCTCTAGCAAACCAAGTTTGCTAGTCTCTAAGGGGCCACAGGTCTCTGACACAAGGCACTGCATCTCTAGCAAACCAAGTTTGCTAGTCTCTAAGGGGCCACAGGTCTCTGACACAAGGCACTGCATCTCTAGCAAACCAAGTTTGCTAGTCTCTAAGGGGCAACAGGTCTGTGACACAAGGCACTGCATCTCTAGCAAACCAAGTTTGCTAGTCTCTAAGGGGCCACAGGTCTGTGACACAAGGCACTGCATCTCTAGCAAACCAGGTTTGCTAGTCTCTAAGGGGCCACAGGTCTGTGACACAAGGCACTGCATCGCTAGCAAACCAAGTTTGCTAGTCTCTAAGGGGCCACAGGTCTGTGACACAAGGCACTGCATCTCTAGCAAACCAGGTTTGCTAGTCTCTAAGGGGCCACAGGTCTGTGACACAAGGCACTGCATCGCTAGCAAACCAAGTTTGCTAGTCTCTAAGGGGCCACAGGACTGTGACACAAGGCACTGCATCGCTAGCAAACCAAGTTTGCTAGTCTCTAAGGGGCCACAGGCCTGTGACACAAGGCACTGCATCGCTAGCAAACCAAGTTTGCTAGTCTCTAAGGGGCCACAGGTGTCTGACACAAGGCACTGCATCGCTAGCAAACCGAGTTTGCTAGTCTCTAAGGGGCCACAGGTCTCTGACACAAGGCACTGCATCTCTAGCAAACCAAGTTTGCTAGTCTCTAAGGGGCCACAGGTCTCTGACACAAGGCACTGCATCTCTAGCAAACCAAGTTTGCTAGTCTCTAAGGGGCCACAGGTCTCTGACACAAGGCACTGCATCTCTAGCAAACCAAGTTTGCTAGTCTCTAAGGGGCCACAGGTCTCTGACACAAGGCACTGCATCTCTAGCAAACCAAGTTTGCTAGTCTCTAAGGGGCCACAGGTCTCTGACACAAGGCACTGCATCTCTAGCAAACCAAGTTTGCTAGTCTCTAAGGGGCCACAGGTCTCTGACACAAGGCACTGCATCTCTAGGAAACCAAGTTTGCTAGTCTCTAAGGGGCAACAGGTCTGTGACACAAGGCACTGCATCTCTAGCAAACCAAGTTTGCTAGTCTCTAAGGGGCCACAGGTCTGTGACACAAGGCACTGCATCTCTAGCAAACCAGGTTTGCTAGTCTCTAAGGGGCCACAGGTCTGTGACACAAGGCACTGCATCTCTAGCAAACTAGGTTTGCTAGTCTCTAAGGGGCCACAGGTCTGTGACACAAGGCACTGCATCACTAGCAAACCAAGTTTGCTAGTCTCTAAGGGGCCACAGGACTGTGACACAAGGCACTGCATCGCTAGCAAACCAAGTTTGCTAGTCTCTAAGGGGCCACAGGTCTCTGACACCAGGCACTGCATCGCTAGCAAACCAAGTTTGCTAGTCTCTAAGGGGCCACAGGTCTCTGACACAAGGCACTGCATCGCTAGCAAACCAAGTTTGCTAGTCTCTAAGGGGCCACAGGTCTCTGACACAAGGCACTGCATCTCTAGCAAACCAAGTTTGCTAGTCTCTAAGGGGCCACAGGTCTGTGACACAAGGCACTGCATCTCTAGCAAACCAAGTTTGCTAGTCTCTAAGGGGCCACAGGTCTCTGACACCAGGCACTGCATCGCTAGCAAACCAAGTTTGCTAGTCTCTAAGGGGCCACAGGTCTCTGACACAAGGCACTGCATCTCTAGCAAACCAGGTTTGCTAGTCTCTAAGGGGCCACAGGTCTGTGACACAAGGCACTGCATCTCTAGCAAACCAAGTTTGCTAGTCTCTAAGGGGCCACAGGTCTCTGACACCAGGCACTGCATCTCTAGCAAACCAAGTTTGCTAGTCTCTAAGGGGCCACAGGCCTGACACCATGCACTGCATCTCTAGCAAACCAGGTTTGCTAGTCTCTAAGGGGCCACAGGCCTGACACCAGGCACTGCATCTCTAGCAAACCAGGTTTGCTAGTCTCTAAGGGGCCACAGGTCTCTGACACCAGGCACTGCATCTCTAGCAAACCAGGTTTGCTAGTCTCTAAGGGGCCACAGGTCTCTGACACCAGGCACTGCATCTCTAGCAAACCAAGTTTGCTAGTCTCTAAGGGGCCACAGGTCTCTGACACCAGGCACTGCATCGCTAGCAAACCAGGTTTGCTAGTCTCTAAGGGGCCACAGGTCTCTGACACAAGGCACTGCATCGCTAGCAAACCAAGTTTGCTAGTCTCTAAGGGGCCACAGGTCTCTGACACAAGGCACTGCATCGCTAGCAAACCAAGTTTGCTAGTCTCTAAGGGGCCACAGGTCTCTGACACAAGGCACTGCATCTCTAGCAAACCAAGTTTGCTAGTCTCTAAGGGGCCACAGGTCTCTGACACAAGGCACTGCATCTCTAGCAAACCAAGTTTGCTAGTCTCTAAGGGGCCACAGGTCTCTGACACAAGGCACTGCATCGTAGGAAACCAGGTTTGCTAGTCTCTAAGGGGCCACAGGTCTCTGACACAAGGCACTGCATCTCTAGCAAACCAAGTTTGCTAGTCTCTAAGGGGCCACAGGTCTGTGACACAAGGCACTGCATCTCTAGCAAACCAAGTTTGCTAGTCTCTAAGGGGCCACAGGTCTCTGACACAAGGCACTGCATCTCTAGCAAACCAGGTTTGCTAGTCTCTAAGGGGCCACAGGTCTCTGACACAAGGCACTGCATCTCTAGCAAACCAGGTTTGCTAGTCTCTAAGGGGCCACAGGTCTCTGACACAAGGCACTGCATCGCTAGCAAACCAAGTTTGCTAGTCTCTAAGGGGCCACAGGTCTCTGACACAAGGCACTGCATCGCTAGCAAACCAGGTTTGCTAGTCTCTAAGGGGCCACAGGTCTGTGACACAAGGCACTGCATCGCTAGCAAACCAAGTTTGCTAGTCTCTAAGGGGCCACAGGTCTCTGACACAAGGCACTGCATCTCTAGCAAACCAAGTTTGCTAGTCTCTAAGGGGCCACAGGTCTCTGACACAAGGCACTGCATCGCTAGCAAACCAAGTTTGCTAGTCTCTAAGGGGCCACAGGACTGTGACACAAGGCACTGCATCGCTAGCAAACCAGGTTTGCTAGTCTCTAAGGGGCCACAGGTCTCTGACACCAGGCACTGCATCTCTAGCAAACCAAGTTTGCTAGTCTCTAAGGGGCCACAGGTCTCTGACACCAGGCACTGCATCGCTAGCAAACCAGGTTTGCTAGTCTCTAAGGGGCCACAGGTCTCTGACACAAGGCACTGCATCGCTAGCAAACCAAGTTTGCTAGTCTCTAAGGGGCCACAGGTCTCTGACACAAGGCACTGCATCGCTAGCAAACCAAGTTTGCTAGTCTCTAAGGGGCCACAGGTCTCTGACACAAGGCACTGCATCTCTAGCAAACCAAGTTTGCTAGTCTCTAAGGGGCCACAGGTCTCTGACACAAGGCACTGCATCTCTAGCAAACCAAGTTTGCTAGTCTCTAAGGGGCCACAGGTCTCTGACACAAGGCACTGCATCGTAGGAAACCAGGTTTGCTAGTCTCTAAGGGGCCACAGGTCTCTGACACAAGGCACTGCATCTCTAGCAAACCAAGTTTGCTAGTCTCTAAGGGGCCACAGGTCTGTGACACAAGGCACTGCATCTCTAGCAAACCAAGTTTGCTAGTCTCTAAGGGGCCACAGGTCTCTGACACAAGGCACTGCATCTCTAGCAAACCAGGTTTGCTAGTCTCTAAGGGGCCACAGGTCTCTGACACAAGGCACTGCATCTCTAGCAAACCAGGTTTGCTAGTCTCTAAGGGGCCACAGGTCTCTGACACAAGGCACTGCATCGCTAGCAAACCAAGTTTGCTAGTCTCTAAGGGGCCACAGGTCTCTGACACAAGGCACTGCATCGCTAGCAAACCAGGTTTGCTAGTCTCTAAGGGGCCACAGGTCTGTGACACAAGGCACTGCATCGCTAGCAAACCAAGTTTGCTAGTCTCTAAGGGGCCACAGGTCTCTGACACAAGGCACTGCATCTCTAGCAAACCAAGTTTGCTAGTCTCTAAGGGGCCACAGGTCTCTGACACAAGGCACTGCATCGCTAGCAAACCAAGTTTGCTAGTCTCTAAGGGGCCACAGGACTGTGACACAAGGCACTGCATCGCTAGCAAACCAAGTTTGCTAGTCTCTAAGGGGCCACAGGCCTGTGACACAAGGCACTGCATCGCTAGCAAACCAAGTTTGCTAGTCTCTAAGGGGCCACAGGTCTGTGACACAAGGCACTGCATCTCTAGCAAACCAGGTTTGCTAGTCTCTAAGGGGCCACAGGCCTCTGACACAAGGCACTGCATCTCTAGCAAACCAAGTTTGCTAGTCTCTAAGGGGCCACAGGTCTCTGACACAAGGCACTGCATCTCTAGCAAACCAAGTTTGCTAGTCTCTAAGGGGCCACAGGTCTCTGACACAAGGCACTGCATCTCTAGCAAACCAAGTTTGCTAGTCTCTAAGGGGCCACAGGTCTCTGACACAAGGCACTGCATCTCTAGCAAACCAAGTTTGCTAGTCTCTAAGGGGCCACAGGTCTCTGACACAAGGCACTGCATCTCTAGCAAACCAAGTTTGCTAGTCTCTAAGGGGCAACAGGTCTGTGACACAAGGCACTGCATCTCTAGCAAACCAAGTTTGCTAGTCTCTAAGGGGCCACAGGTCTGTGACACAAGGCACTGCATCTCTAGCAAACCAGGTTTGCTAGTCTCTAAGGGGCCACAGGTCTGTGACACAAGGCACTGCATCGCTAGCAAACCAAGTTTGCTAGTCTCTAAGGGGCCACAGGTCTGTGACACAAGGCACTGCATCGCTAGCAAACCAAGTTTGCTAGTCTCTAAGGGGCCACAGGACTGTGACACAAGGCACTGCATCGCTAGCAAACCAAGTTTGCTAGTCTCTAAGGGGCCACAGGCCTGTGACACAAGGCACTGCATCGCTAGCAAACCAAGTTTGCTAGTCTCTAAGGGGCCACAGGTCTGTGACACAAGGCACTGCATCGCTAGCAAACCAAGTTTGCTAGTCTCTAAGGGGCCACAGGTCTCTGACACAAGGCACTGCATCTCTAGCAAACCAGGTTTGCTAGTCTCTAAGGGGCCACAGGTCTGTGACACAAGGCACTGCATCTCTAGCAAACCAAGTTTGCTAGTCTCTAAGGGGCCACAGGTCTCTGACACAAGGCACTGCATCGCTAGCAAACCAAGTTTGCTAGTCTCTAAGGGGCCACAGGTCTCTGACACAAGGCACTGCATCTCTAGCAAACCAAGTTTGCTAGTCTCTAAGGGGCCACAGGTCTGTGACACAAGGCACTGCATTGCTAGCAAACCAGGTTTGCTAGTCTCTAAGGGGCCACGGGCCTCTGACACCGGGCACTGCATCTCTAGCAAACCAGGTTTGCTAGTCTCTAAGGGGCCACGGGCCTCTGACACCGGGCACTGCATCTCTAGCAAACCAGGTTTGCTGGTCTCTAAGGGGCCACGGGCCTCTGACACCGGAAACTGCATCTCTAGCAAACCAGGTTTGCTGGTCTCTAAGGGGCCACGGGCCTCTGACACCGGGCACTGCATCGCTAGCAAACCAGGTTTGCTGGTCTCTAAGGGGCCACGGGCCTCTGACACCGGGCACTGCATCGCTAGCAAACCAGGTTTGCTGGTCTCTAAGGGGCCACGGGCCTCTGACACCGGGCACTGCATCGCTAGCAAACCAGGTTTGCTGGTCTCTAAGGGGCCACGGGCCTCTGACACCGGGCACTGCATCGCTAGCAAACCAGGTTTGCTGGTCTCTAAGGGGCCACGGGCCTCTGACACCGGGCACTGCATCGCTAGCAAACCAGGTTTGCTGGTCTCTAAGGGGCCACGGGCCTCTGACACCGGGCACTGCATCGCTAGCAAACCAGGTTTGCTGGTCTCTAAGGGGCCACGGGCCTCTGACACCGGGCACTGCATCGCTAGCAAACCAGGTTTGCTGGTCTCTAAGGGGCCACGGGCCTCTGACACCGGGCACTGCATCGCTAGCAAACCAGGTTTGCTGGTCTCTAAGGGGCCACGGGCCTCTGACACCGGGCACTGCATCGCTAGCAAACCAGGTTTGCTGGTCTCTAAGGGGCCACGGGCCTCTGACACCGGGCACTGCATCGCTAGCAAACCAGGTTTGCTGGTCTCTAAGGGGCCACGGGCCTCTGACACCGGTCACTGCATCGCTAGCAAACCAGGTTTGCTGGTCTCTAAGGGGCCACGGGCCTCTGACACCGGGCACTGCATCTCTAGCAAACCAGGTTTGCTGGTCTCTAAGGGGCCACGGGTCTCTGACACCGGGCACTGCACCTCTAGCAAACTAGGTTTGCTGGTCTCTAAGGGGCCACGGGCCTCTGACACCGGGCACTGCATCTCTAGCAAACCAGGTTTGCTGGTCTCTAAGGGGCCACGGGCCTCTGACACCGGGCACTGCATCGCTAGCAAACCAGGTTTGCTGGTCTCTAAGGGGCCACGGGCCTCTGACACCGGGCACTGCATCTCTAGCAAACCAGGTTTGCTAGTCTCTAAGGGGCCACGGGTCTCTGACACCAGGCACTGCATCTCTAGCAAACCAGGTTTGCTAGTCTCTAAGGGGCCACGGGTCTCTGACACCAGGCACTGCATCTCTAGCAAACCAGGTTTGCTGGTCTCTAAGGGGCCACAGGCCTCTGACACCGGGCACTGCATCTCTAGCAAACCAGGTTTGCTAGTCTCTAAGGGGCCACAGGTCTCTGACACAAGGCACTGCATCTCTAGCAAACCAAGTTTGCTAGTCTCTAAGGGGCCACAGGTCTCTGACACAAGGCACTGCATCTCTAGCAAACCAAGTTTGCTAGTCTCTAAGGGGCCACAGGTCTCTGACACAAGGCACTGCATCTCTAGCAAACCAAGTTTGCTAGTCTCTAAGGGGCCACAGGTCTCTGACACAAGGCACTGCATCTCTAGCAAACCAAGTTTGCTAGTCTCTAAGGGGCCACAGGTCTCTGACACAAGGCACTGCATCTCTAGCAAACCAAGTTTGCTAGTGGGGCCACAGGTCTCTGACACAAGGCACTGCATCTCTAGCAAACCAAGTTTGCTAGTCTCTAAGGGGCCACAGGTCTCTGACACAAGGCACTGCATCTCTAGCAAACCAAGTTTGCTAGTCTCTAAGGGGCCACAGGTCTCTGACACAAGGCACTGCATCTCTAGCAAACCAAGTTTGCTAGTCTCTAAGGGGCAACAGGTCTGTGACACAAGGCACTGCATCTCTAGCAAACCAAGTTTGCTAGTCTCTAAGGGGCCACAGGTCTGTGACACAAGGCACTGCATCTCTAGCAAACCAGGTTTGCTAGTCTCTAAGGGGCCACAGGTCTGTGACACAAGGCACTGCATCGCTAGCAAACCAAGTTTGCTAGTCTCTAAGGGGCCACAGGTCTGTGACACAAGGCACTGCATCGCTAGCAAACCAAGTTTGCTAGTCTCTAAGGGGCCACAGGACTGTGACACAAGGCACTGCATCGCTAGCAAACCAAGTTTGCTAGTCTCTAAGGGGCCACAGGCCTGTGACACAAGGCACTGCATCGCTAGCAAACCAAGTTTGCTAGTCTCTAAGGGGCCACAGGTCTCTGACACAAGGCACTGCATCGCTAGCAAACCAAGTTTGCTAGTCTCTAAGGGGCCACAGGTCTCTGACACAAGGCACTGCATCTCTAGCAAACCAGGTTTGCTAGTCTCTAAGGGGCCACAGGTCTGTGACACAAGGCACTGCATCTCTAGCAAACCAAGTTTGCTAGTCTCTAAGGGGCCACAGGTCTCTGACACAAGGCACTGCATCGCTAGCAAACCAAGTTTGCTAGTCTCTAAGGGGCCACAGGTCTCTGACACAAGGCACTGCATCGCTAGCAAACCAAGTTTGCTAGTCTCTAAGGCGCCACAGGACTGTGACACAAGGCACTGCATCGCTAGCAAACCAAGTTTGCTAGTCTCTAAGGGGCCACAGGCCTGTGACACAAGGCACTGCATCGCTAGCAAACCAAGTTTGCTAGTCTCTAAGGGGCCACAGGTCTCTGACACAAGGCACTGCATCGCTAGCAAACCAAGTTTGCTAGTCTCTAAGGGGCCACAGGTCTCTGACACAAGGCACTGCATCTCTAGCAAACCAGGTTTGCTAGTCTCTAAGGGGCCACAGGTCTGTGACACAAGGCACTGCATCTCTAGCAAACCAAGTTTGCTAGTCTCTAAGGGGCCACAGGTCTCTGACACAAGGCACTGCATCGCTAGCAAACCAAGTTTGCTAGTCTCTAAGGGGCCACAGGTCTCTGACACAAGGCACTGCATCTCTAGCAAACCAAGTTTGCTAGTCTCTAAGGGGCCACAGGTCTGTGACACAAGGCACTGCATCGCTAGCAAACCAGGTTTGCTAGTCTCTAAGGGGCCACGGGCCTCTGACACCGGGCACTGCATCTCTAGCAAACCAGGTTTGCTAGTCTCTAAGGGTCCACGGGCCTCTGACACCGGGCACTGCATCGCTAGCAAACCAGGTTTGCTGGTCTCTAAGGGGCCACGGGCCTCTGACACCGGGCACTGCATCGCTAGCAAACCAGGTTTGCTGGTCTCTAAGGGGCCACGGGCCTCTGACACCGGGCACTGCATCGCTAGCAAACCAGGTTTGCTGGTCTCTAAGGGGCCACGGGCCTCTGACACCGGGCACTGCATCGCTAGCAAACCAGGTTTGCTGGTCTCTAAGGGGCCACGGGCCTCTGACACCGGGCACTGCATCGCTAGCAAACCAGGTTTGCTGGTCTCTAAGGGGCCACGGGCCTCTGACACCGGGCACTGCATCGCTAGCAAACCAGGTTTGCTGGTCTCTAAGGGGCCACGGGCCTCTGACACCGGGCACTGCATCGCTAGCAAACCAGGTTTGCTGGTCTCTAAGGGGCCACGGGCCTCTGACACCGGGCACTGCATCGCTAGCAAACCAGGTTTGCTGGTCTCTAAGGGGCCACGGGCCTCTGACACCGGGCACTGCATCGCTAGCAAACCAGGTTTGCTGGTCTCTAAGGGGCCACGGGCCTCTGACACCGGGCACTGCATCGCTAGCAAACCAGGTTTGCTGGTCTCTAAGGGGCCACGGGCCTCTGACACCGGGCACTGCATCGCTAGCAAACCAGGTTTGCTGGTCTCTAAGGGGCCACGGGCCTCTGACACCGGGCACTGCATCGCTAGCAAACCAGGTTTGCTGGTCTCTAAGGGGCCACGGGCCTCTGACACCGGGCACTGCATCGCTAGCAAACCAGGTTTGCTGGTCTCTAAGGGGCCACGGGCCTCTGACACCGGGCACTGCATCTCTAGCAAACCAGGTTTGCTGGTCTCTAAGGGGCCACGGGCCTCTGACACCGGGCACTGCATCGCTAGCAAACCAGGTTTGCTGGTCTCTAAGGGGCCACGGGCCTCTGACACCGGGCACTGCATCGCTAGCAAACCAGGTTTGCTGGTCTCTAAGGGGCCACGGGCCTCTGACACCGGGCACTGCATCGCTAGCAAACCAGGTTTGCTGGTCTCTAAGGGGCCACGGGCCTCTGACACCGGGCACTGCATCTCTAGCAAACCAGGTTTGCTAGTCTCTAAGGGGCCACAGGTCTGTGACACAAGGCACTGCATCTCTAGCAAACCAAGTTTGCTAGTCTCTAAGGGGCCACAGGTCTGTGACACAAGGCACTGCATCTCTAGCAAACCAGGTTTGCTAGTCTCTAAGGGGCCACAGGTCTGTGACACAAGGCACTGCATCGCTAGCAAACCAAGTTTGCTAGTCTCTAAGGGGCCACAGGTCTGTGACACAAGGCACTGCATCGCTAGCAAACCAAGTTTGCTAGTCTCTAAGGGGCCACAGGACTGTGACACAAGGCACTGCATCGCTAGCAAACCAAGTTTGCTAGTCTCTAAGGGGCCACAGGCCTGTGACACAAGGCACTGCATCGCTAGCAAACCAAGTTTGCTAGTCTCTAAGGGGCCACAGGTCTCTGACACAAGGCACTGCATCGCTAGCAAACCAAGTTTGCTAGTCTCTAAGGGGCCACAGGTCTCTGACACAAGGCACTGCATCTCTAGCAAACCAGGTTTGCTAGTCTCTAAGGGGCCACAGGTCTGTGACACAAGGCACTGCATCTCTAGCAAACCAAGTTTGCTAGTCTCTAAGGGGCCACAGGTCTCTGACACAAGGCACTGCATCGCTAGCAAACCAAGTTTGCTAGTCTCTAAGGGGCCACAGGTCTCTGACACAAGGCACTGCATCTCTAGCAAACCAAGTTTGCTAGTCTCTAAGGGGCCACAGGTCTGTGACACAAGGCACTGCATCGCTAGCAAACCAGGTTTGCTAGTCTCTAAGGGGCCACAGGACTGTGACACAAGGCACTGCATCGCTAGCAAACCAGGTTTGCTAGTCTCTAAGGGGCCACAGGCCTGACACCAGGCACTGCATCTCTAGCAAACCAGGTTTGCTAGTCTCTAAGGGGCCACAGGCCTGACACCAGGCACTGCATCTCTAGCAAACCAGGTTTGCTAGTCTCTAAGGGGCCACAGGCCTGACACCAGGCACTGCATCTCTAGCAAACCAGGTTTGCTAGTCTCTAAGGGGCCACAGGCCTGACACCAGGCACTGCATCTCTAGCAAACCAGGTTTGCTAGTCTCTAAGGGGCCACAGGCCTGACACCAGGCACTGCATCTCTAGCAAACCAGGTTTGCTAGTCTCTAAGGGGCCACAGGCCTGACACCAGGCACTGCATCTCTAGCAAACCAGGTTTGCTAGTCTCTAAGGGGCCACAGGCCTGACACCAGGCACTGCATCTCTAGCAAACCAGGTTTGCTAGTCTCTAAGGGGCCACGGGCCTCTGACACCGGGCACTGCATCGCTAGCAAACCAGGTTTGCTGGTCTCTAAGGGGCCACGGGCCTCTGACACCGGGCACTGCATCGCTAGCAAACCAGGTTTGCTGGTCTCTAAGGGGCCACGGGTCTCTGACACCGGGCACTGCATCTCTAGCAAACCAGGTTTGCTAGTCTCTAAGGGGCCACGGGTCTCTGACACCAGGCACTGCATCTCTAGCAAACCAGGTTTGCTAGTCTCTAAGGGGCCACGGGTCTCTGACACCAGGCACTGCATCTCTAGCAAACCAGGTTTGCTGGTCTCTAAGGGGCCACAGGCCTCTGACACCGGGCACTGCATCTCTAGCAAACCAGGTTTGCTAGTCTCTAAGGGGCCACAGGTCTCTGACACAAGGCACTGCATCTCTAGCAAACCAAGTTTGCTAGTCTCTAAGGGGCCACAGGTCTCTGACACAAGGCACTGCATCTCTAGCAAACCAAGTTTGCTAGTCTCTAAGGGGCCACAGGTCTCTGACACAAGGCACTGCATCTCTAGCAAACCAAGTTTGCTAGTCTCTAAGGGGCCACAGGTCTCTGACACAAGGCACTGCATCTCTAGCAAACCAAGTTTGCTAGTCTCTAAGGGGCCACAGGTCTCTGACACAAGGCACTGCATCTCTAGCAAACCAAGTTTGCTAGTCTCTAAGGGGCAACAGGTCTGTGACACAAGGCACTGCATCTCTAGCAAACCAAGTTTGCTAGTCTCTAAGGGGCCACAGGTCTGTGACACAAGGCACTGCATCTCTAGCAAACCAGGTTTGCTAGTCTCTAAGGGGCCACAGGTCTGTGACACAAGGCACTGCATCGCTAGCAAACCAAGTTTGCTAGTCTCTAAGGGGCCACAGGACTGTGACACAAGGCACTGCATCGCTAGCAAACCAAGTTTGCTAGTCTCTAAGGGGCCACGGGCCTCTGACACCAGGCACTGCATCTCTAGCAAACCAGGTTTGCTAGTCTCTAAGGGGCCACAGGCCTGACACCAGGCACTGCATCTCTAGCAAACCAGGTTTGCTAGTCTCTAAGGGGCCACGGGCCTCTGACACCGGGCACTGCATCTCTAGCAAACCAAGTTTGCTAGTCTCTAAGGGGCCACAGGTCTGTGACACAAGGCACTGCATCTCTAGCAAACCAAGTTTGCTAGTCTCTAAGGGGCCACAGGTCTCTGACACAAGGCACTGCATCTCTAGCAAACCAGGTTTGCTAGTCTCTAAGGGGCCACGGGCCTCTGACACCGGGCACTGCATCTCTAGCAAACCAGGTTTGCTAGTCTCTAAGGGGCCACAGGCCTGACACCAGGCACTGCATCTCTAGCAAACCAGGTTTGCTAGTCTCTAAGGGGCCACAGGCCTGACACCAGGCACTGCATCTCTAGCAAACCAGGTTTGCTAGTCTCTAAGGGGCCACAGGCCTGACACCAGGCACTGCATCTCTAGCAAACCAGGTTTGCTAGTTTCTAAGGGGCCACAGGTCTCTGACACAAGGCACTGCATCTCTAGCAAACCAGGTTTGCTAGTCTCTAAGGGGCCACAGGCCTGACACCAGGCACTGCATCTCTAGCAAACCAGGTTTGCTAGTCTCCAAGGGGCCACAGGCCTGACACCAGGCACTGCATCTCTAGCAAACCAGGTTTGCTAGTCTCTAAGGGGCCACAGGCCTGACACCAGGCACTGCATCTCTAGCAAACCAGGTTTGCTAGTCTCTAAGGGGGCCACGGGCCTCTGACACCGGGCACTGCATCGCTAGCAAACCAGGTTTGCTGGTCTCTAAGGGGCCACGGGCCTCTGACACCGGGCACTGCATCGCTAGCAAACCAGGTTTGCTGGTCTCTAAGGGGCCACAGGCCTCTGACACCGGGCACTGCATCTCTAGCAAACCAGGTTTGCTAGTCTCTAAGGGGCCACAGGTCTCTGACACAAGGCACTGCATCTCTAGCAAACCAAGTTTGCTAGTCTCTAAGGGGCCACAGGTCTCTGACACAAGGCACTGCATCTCTAGCAAACCAAGTTTGCTAGTCTCTAAGGGGCCACAGGTCTCTGACACAAGGCACTGCATCTCTAGCAAACCAAGTTTGCTAGTCTCTAAGGGGCCACAGGTCTCTGACACAAGGCACTGCATCTCTAGCAAACCAAGTTTGCTAGTCTCTAAGGGGCCACAGGTCTCTGACACAAGGCACTGCATCTCTAGCAAACCAAGTTTGCTAGTCTCTAAGGGGCAACAGGTCTGTGACACAAGGCACTGCATCTCTAGCAAACCAAGTTTGCTAGTCTCTAAGGGGCCACAGGTCTGTGACACAAGGCACTGCATCTCTAGCAAACCAGGTTTGCTAGTCTCTAAGGGGCCACAGGTCTGTGACACAAGGCACTGCATCGCTAGCAAACCAAGTTTGCTAGTCTCTAAGGGGCCACAGGACTGTGACACAAGGCACTGCATCGCTAGCAAACCAAGTTTGCTAGTCTCTAAGGGGCCACGGGCCTCTGACACCAGGCACTGCATCTCTAGCAAACCAGGTTTGCTAGTCTCTAAGGGGCCACAGGCCTGACACCAGGCACTGCATCTCTAGCAAACCAGGTTTGCTAGTCTCTAAGGGGCCACGGGCCTCTGACACCGGGCACTGCATCTCTAGCAAACCAAGTTTGCTAGTCTCTAAGGGGCCACAGGACTGTGACACAAGGCACTGCATCGCTAGCAAACCAAGTTTGCTAGTCTCTAAGGGGCCACGGGCCTCTGACACCAGGCACTGCATCTCTAGCAAACCAGGTTTGCTAGTCTCTAAGGGGCCACAGGCCTGACACCAGGCACTGCATCTCTAGCAAACCAGGTTTGCTAGTCTCTAAGGGGCCACGGGCCTCTGACACCGGGCACTGCATCTCTAGCAAACCAAGTTTGCTAGTCTCTAAGGGGCACAGGTCTGTGACACAAGGCACTGCATCTCTAGCAAACCAAGTTTGCTAGTCTCTAAGGGGGCCACAGGTCTCTGACACAAGGCACTGCATCTCTAGCAAACCAGGTTTGCTAGTCTCTAAGGGGCCACGGGCCTCTGACACCGGGCACTGCATCTCTAGCAAACCAGGTTTGCTAGTCTCTAAGGGGCCACAGGCCTGACACCAGGCACTGCATCTCTAGCAAACCAGGTTTGCTAGTCTCTAAGGGGCCACAGGCCTGACACCAGGCACTGCATCTCTAGCAAACCAGGTTTGCTAGTCTCTAAGGGGCCACAGGCCTGACACCAGGCACTGCATCTCTAGCAAACCAGGTTTGCTAGTCTCTAAGGGGCCACAGGTCTCTGACACAAGGCACTGCATCTCTAGCAAACCAGGTTTGCTAGTCTCTAAGGGGCCACAGGCCTGACACCAGGCACTGCATCTCTAGCAAACCAGGTTTGCTAGTCTCCAAGGGGCCACAGGCCTGACACCAGGCACTGCATCTCTAGCAAACCAGGTTTGCTAGTCTCTAAGGGGCCACAGGCCTGACACCAGGCACTGCATCTCTAGCAAACCAGGTTTGCTAGTCTCTAAGGGGCCACAGGCCTGACACCAGGCACTGCATCTCTAGCAAACCAGGTTTGCTAGTCTCTAAGGGGCCAGGGGCCTCTGACACCGGGCACTGCATCTCTAGCAAACCAAGTTTGCTAGTCTCTAAGGGGCCACAGGTCTGTGACACAAGGCACTGCATCTCTAGCAAACCAAGTTTGCTAGTCTCTAAGGGGCCACAGGTCTGTGACACAAGGCACTGCATCTCTAGCAAACCAAGTTTGCTAGTCTCTAAGGGGCCACAGGTCTCTGACACAAGGCACTGCATCTCTAGCAAACCAAGTTTGCTAGTCTCTAAGGGGCCACAGGTCTCTGACACAAGGCACTGCATCTCTAGCAAACCAAGTTTGCTAGTCTCTAAGGGGCCACAGGTCTCTGACACAAGGCACTGCATCTCTAGCAAACCAAGTTTGCTAGTCTCTAAGGGGCCACAGGTCTCTGACACAAGGCACTGCATCTCTAGCAAACCAAGTTTGCTAGTCTCTAAGGGGCAACAGGTCTGTGACACAAGGCACTGCATCTCTAGCAAACCAAGTTTGCTAGTCTCTAAGGGGCCACAGGTCTGTGACACAAGGCACTGCATCTCTAGCAAACCAGGTTTGCTAGTCTCTAAGGGGCCACAGGTCTGTGACACAAGGCACTGCATCGCTAGCAAACCAAGTTTGCTAGTCTCTAAGGGGCCACAGGACTGTGACACAAGGCACTGCATCGCTAGCAAACCAAGTTTGCTAGTCTCTAAGGGGCCACAGGACTGTGACACAAGGCACTGCATCGCTAGCAAACCAAGTTTGCTAGTCTCTAAGGGGCCACGGGCCTCTGACACCAGGCACTGCATCTCTAGCAAACCAGGTTTGCTAGTCTCTAAGGGGCCACGGGCCTCTGACACCGGGCACTGCATCTCTAGCAAACCAAGTTTGCTAGTCTCTAAGGGGCCACAGGTCTGTGACACAAGGCACTGCATCTCTAGCAAACCAAGTTTGCTAGTCTCTAAGGGGCAACAGGTCTGTGACACAAGGCACTGCATCTCTAGCAAACCAAGTTTGCTAGTCTCTAAGGGGCCACAGGTCTCTGACACAAGGCACTGCATCTCTAGCAAACCAAGTTTGCTAGTCTCTAAGGGGCCACAGGTCTCTGACACAAGGCACTGCATCTCTAGCAAACCAAGTTTGCTAGTCTCTAAGGGGCCACAGGTCTCTGACACAAGGCACTGCATCTCTAGCAAACCAAGTTTGCTAGTCTCTAAGGGGCCACAGGTCTCTGACACAAGGCACTGCATCTCTAGCAAACCAAGTTTGCTAGTCTCTAAGGGGCAACAGGTCTGTGACACAAGGCACTGCATCTCTAGCAAACCAAGTTTGCTAGTCTCTAAGGGGCCACAGGTCTGTGACACAAGGCACTGCATCTCTAGCAAACCAGGTTTGCTAGTCTCTAAGGGGCCACAGGTCTGTGACACAAGGCACTGCATCGCTAGCAAACCAAGTTTGCTAGTCTCTAAGGGGCCACAGGTCTGTGACACAAGGCACTGCATCGCTAGCAAACCAAGTTTGCTAGTCTCTAAGGGGCCACAGGCCTCTGACACCGGGCACTGCATCTCTAGCAAACCAGGTTTGCTAGTCTCTAAGGGGCCACAGGCCTGACACCAGGCACTGCATCTCTAGCAAACCAGGTTTGCTAGTCTCTAAGGGGCCACAGGCCTGACACCAGGCACTGCATCTCTAGCAAACCAGGTTTGCTAGTCTCTAAGGGGCCACAGGCCTGACACCAGGCACTGCATCTCTAGCAAACCAGGTTTGCTAGTCTCTAAGGGGCCACGGGCCTCTGACACCGGGCACTGCATCTCTAGCAAACCAGGTTTGCTAGTCTCTAAGGGGCCACAGGCCTGACACCAGGCACTGCATCTCTAGCAAACCAGGTTTGCTAGTCTCTAAGGGGCCACAGGCCTGACACCAGGCACTGCATCTCTAGCAAACCAGGTTTGCTAGTCTCTAAGGGGCCACAGGTCTCTGACACAAGGCACTGCATCTCTAGCAAACCAGGTTTGCTAGTCTCTAAGGGGCCACAGGCCTGACACCAGGCACTGCATCTCTAGCAAACCAGGTTTGCTAGTCTCTAAGGGGCCACGGGCCTCTGACACCGGGCACTGCATCGCTAGCAAACCAGGTTTGCTGGTCTCTAAGGGGCCACGGGCCTCTGACACCGGGCACTGCATCTCTAGCAAACCAAGTTTGCTAGTCTCTAAGGGGCCACAGGTCTGTGACACAAGGCACTGCATCTCTAGCAAACCAAGTTTGCTAGTCTCTAAGGGGCAACAGGTCTGTGACACCAGGCACTGCATCTCTAGCAAACCAAGTTTGCTAGTCTCTAAGGGGCCACAGGTCTCTGACACAAGGCACTGCATCTCTAGCAAACCAAGTTTGCTAGTCTCTAAGGGGCAACAGGCCTGACACCAGGCACTGCATCTCTAGCAAACCAGGTTTGCTAGTCTCTAAGGGGCCACAGGCCTGACACCAGGCACTGCATCTCTAGCAAACTAGGTTTGCTAGTCTCTAAGGGGCCACAGGTCTCTGACACAAGGCACTGCATCTCTAGCAAACCAGGTTTGCTAGTCTCTAAGGGGCCACAGGCCTGACACCAGGCACTGCATCTCTAGCAAACCAGGTTTGCTAGTCTCTAAGGGGCCACGGGCCTCTGACACCGGGCACTGCATCGCTAGCAAACCAGGTTTGCTGGTCTCTAAGGGGCCACGGGCCTCTGACACCGGGCACTGCATCTCTAGCAAACCAAGTTTGCTAGTCTCTAAGGGGCCACAGGTCTGTGACACAAGGCACTGCATCTCTAGCAAACCAAGTTTGCTAGTCTCTAAGGGGCCACAGGTCTCTGACACAAGGCACTGCATCTCTAGCAAACCAAGTTTGCTAGTCTCTAAGGGGCAACAGGTCTGTGACACAAGGCACTGCATCTCTAGCAAACCAGGTTTGCTAGTCTCTAAGGGGCCACAGGTCTGTGACACAAGGCACTGCATCGCTAGCAAACCAAGTTTGCTAGTCTCTAAGGGGCCACAGGTCTGTGACACAAGGCACTGCATCGCTAGCAAACCAAGTTTGCTAGTCTCTAAGGGGCCACAGGACTGTGACACAAGGCACTGCATCGCTAGCAAACCAAGTTTGCTAGTCTCTAAGGGGCCACAGGCCTGTGACACAAGGCACTGCATCGCTAGCAAACCAAGTTTGCTAGTCTCTAAGGGGCCACAGGTCTCTGACACAAGGCACTGCATCTCTAGGAAACCAAGTTTGCTAGTCTCTAAGGGGCCACAGGTCTGTGACACAAGGCACTGCATCTCTAGCAAACCAAGTTTGCTAGTCTCTAAGGGGCCACAGGTCTCTGACACAAGGCACTGCATCTCTAGCAAACCAGGTTTGCTAGTCTCTAAGGGGCCACAGGCCTCTGACACCGGGCACTGCATCTCTAGCAAACCAGGTTTGCTAGTCTCTAAGGGGCCACAGGCCTGACACCAGGCACTGCATCTCTAGCAAACCAGGTTTGCTAGTCTCTAAGGGGCAACAGGCCTGACACCAGGCACTGCATCTCTAGCAAACCAGGTTTGCTAGTCTCTAAGGGGCCACAGGCCTGACACCAGGCACTGCATCTCTAGCAAACCAGGTTTGCTAGTCTCTAAGGGGCCACAGGTCTCTGACACAAGGCACTGCATCTCTAGCAAACCAGGTTTGCTAGTCTCTAAGGGGCCACAGGTCTGTGACACAAGGCACTGCATCGCTAGCAAACCAAGTTTGCTAGTCTCTAAGGGGCCACAGGTCTGTGACACAAGGCACTGCATCGCTAGCAAACCAAGTTTGCTAGTCTCTAAGGGGCCACAGGACTGTGACACAAGGCACTGCATCGCTAGCAAACCAAGTTTGCTAGTCTCTAAGGGGCCACAGGCCTGTGACACAAGGCACTGCATCGCTAGCAAACCAAGTTTGCTAGTCTCTAAGGGGCCACAGGTCTCTGACACAAGGCACTGCATCGCTAGCAAACCAAGTTTGCTAGTCTCTAAGGGGCCACAGGTCTCTGACACAAGGCACTGCATCTCTAGCAAACCAGGTTTGCTAGTCTCTAAGGGGCCACAGGTCTGTGACACAAGGCACTGCATCTCTAGCAAACCAAGTTTGCTAGTCTCTAAGGGGCCACAGGTCTCTGACACAAGGCACTGCATCTCTAGCAAACCAGGTTTGCTAGTCTCTAAGGGGCCACAGGCCTCTGACACCGGGCACTGCATCTCTAGCAAACCAGGTTTGCTAGTCTCTAAGGGGCCACAGGCCTGACACCAGGCACTGCATCTCTAGCAAACCAGGTTTGCTAGTCTCTAAGGGGCCACAGGCCTGACACCAGGCACTGCATCTCTAGCAAACCAGGTTTGCTAGTCTCTAAGGGGCCACAGGCCTGACACCAGGCACTGCATCTCTAGCAAACCAGGTTTGCTAGTCTCTAAGGGGCCACGGGCCTCTGACACCGGGCACTGCATCTCTAGCAAACCAGGTTTGCTAGTCTCTAAGGGGCCACAGGCCTGACACCAGGCACTGCATCTCTAGCAAACCAGGTTTGCTAGTCTCTAAGGGGCCACAGGCCTGACACCAGGCACTGCATCTCTAGCAAACCAGGTTTGCTAGTCTCTAAGGGGCCACAGGTCTCTGACACAAGGCACTGCATCTCTAGCAAACCAGGTTTGCTAGTCTCTAAGGGGCCACAGGCCTGACACCAGGCACTGCATCTCTAGCAAACCAGGTTTGCTAGTCTCTAAGGGGCCACGGGCCTCTGACACCGGGCACTGCATCGCTAGCAAACCAGGTTTGCTGGTCTCTAAGGGGCCACGGGCCTCTGACACCGGGCACTGCATCTCTAGCAAACCAAGTTTGCTAGTCTCTAAGGGGCCACAGGTCTGTGACACAAGGCACTGCATCTCTAGCAAACCAAGTTTGCTAGTCTCTAAGGGGCAACAGGTCTGTGACACCAGGCACTGCATCTCTAGCAAACCAAGTTTGCTAGTCTCTAAGGGGCCACAGGTCTCTGACACAAGGCACTGCATCTCTAGCAAACCAAGTTTGCTAGTCTCTAAGGGGCAACAGGCCTGACACCAGGCACTGCATCTCTAGCAAACCAGGTTTGCTAGTCTCTAAGGGGCCACAGGCCTGACACCAGGCACTGCATCTCTAGCAAACTAGGTTTGCTAGTCTCTAAGGGGCCACAGGTCTCTGACACAAGGCACTGCATCTCTAGCAAACCAGGTTTGCTAGTCTCTAAGGGGCCACAGGCCTGACACCAGGCACTGCATCTCTAGCAAACCAGGTTTGCTAGTCTCTAAGGGGCCACGGGCCTCTGACACCGGGCACTGCATCGCTAGCAAACCAGGTTTGCTGGTCTCTAAGGGGCCACGGGCCTCTGACACCGGGCACTGCATCTCTAGCAAACCAAGTTTGCTAGTCTCTAAGGGGCCACAGGTCTGTGACACAAGGCACTGCATCTCTAGCAAACCAAGTTTGCTAGTCTCTAAGGGGCCACAGGTCTCTGACACAAGGCACTGCATCTCTAGCAAACCAAGTTTGCTAGTCTCTAAGGGGCAACAGGTCTGTGACACAAGGCACTGCATCTCTAGCAAACCAGGTTTGCTAGTCTCTAAGGGGCCACAGGTCTGTGACACAAGGCACTGCATCGCTAGCAAACCAAGTTTGCTAGTCTCTAAGGGGCCACAGGTCTGTGACACAAGGCACTGCATCGCTAGCAAACCAAGTTTGCTAGTCTCTAAGGGGCCACAGGACTGTGACACAAGGCACTGCATCGCTAGCAAACCAAGTTTGCTAGTCTCTAAGGGGCCACAGGCCTGTGACACAAGGCACTGCATCGCTAGCAAACCAAGTTTGCTAGTCTCTAAGGGGCCACAGGTCTCTGACACAAGGCACTGCATCTCTAGGAAACCAAGTTTGCTAGTCTCTAAGGGGCCACAGGTCTGTGACACAAGGCACTGCATCTCTAGCAAACCAAGTTTGCTAGTCTCTAAGGGGCCACAGGTCTCTGACACAAGGCACTGCATCTCTAGCAAACCAGGTTTGCTAGTCTCTAAGGGGCCACAGGCCTCTGACACCGGGCACTGCATCTCTAGCAAACCAGGTTTGCTAGTCTCTAAGGGGCCACAGGCCTGACACCAGGCACTGCATCTCTAGCAAACCAGGTTTGCTAGTCTCTAAGGGGCAACAGGCCTGACACCAGGCACTGCATCTCTAGCAAACCAGGTTTGCTAGTCTCTAAGGGGCCACAGGCCTGACACCAGGCACTGCATCTCTAGCAAACCAGGTTTGCTAGTCTCTAAGGGGCCACGGGCCTCTGACACCGGGCACTGCATCTCTAGCAAACCAGGTTTGCTAGTCTCTAAGGGGCCACAGGCCTGACACCAGGCACTGCATCTCTAGCAAACCAGGTTTGCTAGTCTCTAAGGGGCCACAGGTCTCTGACACAAGGCACTGCATCTCTAGCAAACCAGGTTTGCTAGTCTCTAAGGGGCCACAGGCCTCTGACACCGGGCACTGCATCTCTAGCAAACCAGGTTTGCTAGTCTCTAAGGGGCCACAGGCCTGACACCAGGCACTGCATCTCTAGCAAACCAGGTTTGCTAGTCTCTAAGGGGCCACAGGCCTGACACCAGGCACTGCATCTCTAGCAAACCAGGTTTGCTAGTCTCTAAGGGGCCACAGGCCTGACACCAGGCACTGCATCTCTAGCAAACCAGGTTTGCTAGTCTCTAAGGGGCCACGGGCCTCTGACACCGGGCACTGCATCTCTAGCAAACCAGGTTTGCTAGTCTCTAAGGGGCCACAGGCCTGACACCAGGCACTGCATCTCTAGCAAACCAGGTTTGCTAGTCTCTAAGGGGCCACAGGCCTGACACCAGGCACTGCATCTCTAGCAAACCAGGTTTGCTAGTCTCTAAGGGGCCACAGGTCTCTGACACAAGGCACTGCATCTCTAGCAAACCAGGTTTGCTAGTCTCTAAGGGGCCACAGGCCTGACACCAGGCACTGCATCTCTAGCAAACCAGGTTTGGTAGTCTCTAAGGGGCCACGGGCCTCTGACACCGGGCACTGCATCGCTAGCAAACCAGGTTTGCTGGTCTCTAAGGGGCCACGGGCCTCTGACACCGGGCACTGCATCTCTAGCAAACCAAGTTTGCTAGTCTCTAAGGGGCCACAGGTCTGTGACACAAGGCACTGCATCTCTAGCAAACCAAGTTTGCTAGTCTCTAAGGGGCAACAGGTCTGTGACACCAGGCACTGCATCTCTAGCAAACCAAGTTTGCTAGTCTCTAAGGGGCCACAGGTCTCTGACACAAGGCACTGCATCTCTAGCAAACCAAGTTTGCTAGTCTCTAAGGGGCAACAGGCCTGACACCAGGCACTGCATCTCTAGCAAACCAGGTTTGCTAGTCTCTAAGGGGCCACAGGCCTGACACCAGGCACTGCATCTCTAGCAAACCAGGTTTGCTAGTCTCTAAGGGGCCACAGGTCTCTGACACAAGGCACTGCATCTCTAGCAAACCAGGTTTGCTAGTCTCTAAGGGGCCACAGGCCTGACACCAGGCACTGCATCTCTAGCAAACCAGGTTTGCTAGTCTCTAAGGGGCCACGGGCCTCTGACACCGGGCACTGCATCGCTAGCAAACCAGGTTTGCTGGTCTCTAAGGGGCCACGGGCCTCTGACACCGGGCACTGCATCTCTAGCAAACCAAGTTTGCTAGTCTCTAAGGGGCCACAGGTCTGTGACACAAGGCACTGCATCTCTAGCAAACCAAGTTTGCTAGTCTCTAAGGGGCCACAGGTCTCTGACACAAGGCACTGCATCTCTAGCAAACCAAGTTTGCTAGTCTCTAAGGGGCCACAGGTCTCTGACACAAGGCACTGCATCTCTAGCAAACCAAGTTTGCTAGTCTCTAAGGGGCAACAGGTCTGTGACACAAGGCACTGCATCTCTAGCAAACCAGGTTTGCTAGTCTCTAAGGGGCCACAGGTCTGTGACACAAGGCACTGCATCGCTAGCAAACCAAGTTTGCTAGTCTCTAAGGGGCCACAGGTCTGTGACACAAGGCACTGCATCGCTAGCAAACCAAGTTTGCTAGTCTCTAAGGGGCCACAGGACTGTGACACAAGGCACTGCATCGCTAGCAAACCAAGTTTGCTAGTCTCTAAGGGGCCACAGGCCTGTGACACAAGGCACTGCATCGCTAGCAAACCAAGTTTGCTAGTCTCTAAGGGGCCACAGGTCTCTGACACAAGGCACTGCATCTCTAGGAAACCAAGTTTGCTAGTCTCTAAGGGGCCACAGGTCTGTGACACAAGGCACTGCATCTCTAGCAAACCAAGTTTGCTAGTCTCTAAGGGGCCACAGGTCTCTGACACAAGGCACTGCATCTCTAGCAAACCAGGTTTGCTAGTCTCTAAGGGGCCACAGGCCTCTGACACCGGGCACTGCATCTCTAGCAAACCAGGTTTGCTAGTCTCTAAGGGGCCACAGGCCTGACACCAGGCACTGCATCTCTAGCAAACCAGGTTTGCTAGTCTCTAAGGGGCCACAGGCCTGACACCAGGCACTGCATCTCTAGCAAACCAGGTTTGCTAGTCTCTAAGGGGCCACAGGCCTGACACCAGGCACTGCATCTCTAGCAAACCAGGTTTGCTAGTCTCTAAGGGGCCACGGGCCTCTGACACCGGGCACTGCATCTCTAGCAAACCAGGTTTGCTAGTCTCTAAGGGGCCACAGGCCTGACACCAGGCACTGCATCTCTAGCAAACCAGGTTTGCTAGTCTCTAAGGGGCCACAGGCCTGACACCAGGCACTGCATCTCTAGCAAACCAGGTTTGCTAGTCTCTAAGGGGCCACAGGCCTGACACCAGGCACTGCATCTCTAGCAAACCAGGTTTGCTAGTCTCTAAGGGGCCACAGGTCTCTGACACAAGGCACTGCATCTCTAGCAAACCAGGTTTGCTAGTCTCTAAGGGGCCACAGGCCTGACACCAGGCACTGCATCTCTAGCAAACCAGGTTTGCTAGTCTCTAAGGGGCCACAGGCCTGACACCAGGCACTGCATCTCTAGCAAACCAGGTTTGCTAGTCTCTAAGGGGCCACAGGCCTGACACCAGGCACTGCATCTCTAGCAAACCAGGTTTGCTAGTCTCTAAGGGGCCACAGGCCTGACACCAGGCACTGCATCTCTAGCAAACCAGGTTTGCTAGTCTCTAAGGGGCCACGGGCCTCTGACACCGGGCACTGCATCTCTAGCAAACCAAGTTTGCTAGTCTCTAAGGGGCCACAGGTCTGTGACACAAGGCACTGCATCTCTAGCAAACCAAGTTTGCTAGTCTCTAAGGGGCCACAGGTCTCTGACACAAGGCACTGCATCTCTAGCAAACCAAGTTTGCTAGTCTCTAAGGGGCCACAGGTCTCTGACACAAGGCACTGCATCTCTAGCAAACCAAGTTTGCTAGTCTCTAAGGGGCAACAGGTCTGTGACACAAGGCACTGCATCTCTAGCAAACCAAGTTTGCTAGTCTCTAAGGGGCCACAGGTCTGTGACACAAGGCACTGCATCTCTAGCAAACCAGGTTTGCTAGTCTCTAAGGGGCCACAGGTCTGTGACACAAGGCACTGCATCGCTAGCAAACCAAGTTTGCTAGTCTCTAAGGGGCCACAGGTCTGTGACACAAGGCACTGCATCGCTAGCAAACCAAGTTTGCTAGTCTCTAAGGGGCCACAGGACTGTGACACAAGGCACTGCATCGCTAGCAAACCAAGTTTGCTAGTCTCTAAGGGGCCACGGGCCTCTGACACCAGGCACTGCATCTCTAGCAAACCAGGTTTGCTAGTCTCTAAGGGGCCACGGGCCTCTGACACCGGGCACTGCATCTCTAGCAAACCAAGTTTGCTAGTCTCTAAGGGGCCACAGGTCTGTGACACAAGGCACTGCATCTCTAGCAAACCAAGTTTGCTAGTCTCTAAGGGGCAACAGGTCTGTGACACAAGGCACTGCATCTCTAGCAAACCAAGTTTGCTAGTCTCTAAGGGGCCACAGGTCTCTGACACAAGGCACTGCATCTCTAGCAAACCAAGTTTGCTAGTCTCTAAGGGGCCACAGGTCTCTGACACAAGGCACTGCATCTCTAGCAAACCAAGTTTGCTAGTCTCTAAGGGGCCACAGGTCTCTGACACAAGGCACTGCATCTCTAGCAAACCAAGTTTGCTAGTCTCTAAGGGGCCACAGGTCTCTGACACAAGGCACTGCATCTCTAGCAAACCAAGTTTGCTAGTCTCTAAGGGGCAACAGGTCTGTGACACAAGGCACTGCATCTCTAGCAAACCAAGTTTGCTAGTCTCTAAGGGGCCACAGGTCTGTGACACAAGGCACTGCATCTCTAGCAAACCAGGTTTGCTAGTCTCTAAGGGGCCACAGGTCTGTGACACAAGGCACTGCATCGCTAGCAAACCAAGTTTGCTAGTCTCTAAGGGGCCACAGGTCTGTGACACAAGGCACTGCATCGCTAGCAAACCAAGTTTGCTAGTCTCTAAGGGGCCACAGGACTGTGACACAAGGCACTGCATCGCTAGCAAACCAAGTTTGCTAGTCTCTAAGGGGCCACGGGCCTCTGACACCAGGCACTGCATCTCTAGCAAACCAGGTTTGCTAGTCTCTAAGGGGCCACAGGCCTGACACCAGGCACTGCATCTCTAGCAAACCAGGTTTGCTAGTCTCTAAGGGGCCACGGGCCTCTGACACCGGGCACTGCATCTCTAGCAAACCAAGTTTGCTAGTCTCTAAGGGGCCACAGGTCTGTGACACAAGGCACTGCATCTCTAGCAAACCAGGTTTGCTAGTCTCTAAGGGGCCACAGGTCTCTGACACAAGGCACTGCATCTCTAGCAAACCAGGTTTGCTAGTCTCTAAGGGGCCACGGGCCTCTGACACCGGGCACTGCATCTCTAGCAAACCAGGTTTGCTAGTCTCTAAGGGGCCACAGGCCTGACACCAGGCACTGCATCTCTAGCAAACCAGGTTTGCTAGTCTCTAAGGGGCCACAGGCCTGACACCAGGCACTGCATCTCTAGCAAACCAGGTTTGCTAGTCTCTAAGGGGCCACAGGCCTGTGACACAAGGCACTGCATCGCTAGCAAACCAGGTTTGCTAGTCTCTAAGGGGCCACAGGTCTCTGACACAAGGCACTGCATCTCTAGCAAACCAGGTTTGCTAGTCTCTAAGGGGCCACAGGCCTGACACCAGGCACTGCATCTCTAGCAAACCAGGTTTGCTAGTCTCTAAGGGGCCACAGGCCTGACACCAGGCACTGCATCTCTAGCAAACCAAGTTTGCTAGTCTCTAAGGGGCCACAGGTCTCTGACACAAGGCACTGCATCTCTAGCAAACCAAGTTTGCTAGTCTCTAAGGGGCAACAGGTCTGTGACACAAGGCACTGCATCTCTAGCAAACCAAGTTTGCTAGTCTCTAAGGGGCCACAGGTCTGTGACACAAGGCACTGCATCTCTAGCAAACCAGGTTTGCTAGTCTCTAAGGGGCCACAGGTCTGTGACACAAGGCACTGCATCGCTAGCAAACCAAGTTTGCTAGTCTCTAAGGGGCCACAGGTCTGTGACACAAGGCACTGCATCGCTAGCAAACCAAGTTTGCTAGTCTCTAAGGGGCCACAGGACTGTGACACAAGGCACTGCATCGCTAGCAAACCAAGTTTGCTAGTCTCTAAGGGGCCACAGGCCTGTGACACAAGGCACTGCATCGCTAGCAAACCAAGTTTGCTAGTCTCTAAGGGGCCACAGGTCTCTGACACAAGGCACTGCATCGCTAGCAAACCAAGTTTGCTAGTCTCTAAGGGGCCACAGGTCTCTGACACAAGGCACTGCATCTCTAGCAAACCAGGTTTGCTAGTCTCTAAGGGGCCACAGGTCTGTGACACAAGGCACTGCATCTCTAGCAAACCAGGTTTGCTAGTCTCTAAGGGGCCACAGGTCTCTGACACAAGGCACTGCATCTCTAGCAAACCAGGTTTGCTAGTCTCTAAGGGGCCACGGGCCTCTGACACCGGGCACTGCATCTCTAGCAAACCAGGTTTGCTAGTCTCTAAGGGGCCACAGGCCTGACACCAGGCACTGCATCTCTAGCAAACCAGGTTTGCTAGTCTCTAAGGGGCCACAGGCCTGACACCAGGCACTGCATCTCTAGCAAACCAGGTTTGCTAGTCTCTAAGGGGCCACAGGCCTGACACCAGGCACTGCATCTCTAGCAAACCAGGTTTGCTAGTCTCTAAGGGGCCACAGGTCTCTGACACAAGGCACTGCATCTCTAGCAAACCAAGTTTGCTAGTCTCTAAGGGGCAACAGGTCTGTGACACAAGGCACTGCATCTCTAGCAAACCAAGTTTGCTAGTCTCTAAGGGGCCACAGGTCTGTGACACAAGGCACTGCATCTCTAGCAAACCAGGTTTGCTAGTCTCTAAGGGGCCACAGGTCTGTGACACAAGGCACTGCATCGCTAGCAAACCAGGTTTGCTAGTCTCTAAGGGGCCACAGGCCTGACACCAGGCACTGCATCTCTAGCAAACCAGGTTTGCTAGTCTCTAAGGGGCCACGGGCCTCTGACACCGGGCACTGCATCTCTAGCAAACCAAGTTTGCTAGTCTCTAAGGGGCCACAGGTCTGTGACACAAGGCACTGCATCTCTAGCAAACCAAGTTTGCTAGTCTCTAAGGGGCCACAGGTCTCTGACACAAGGCACTGCATCTCTAGCAAACCAAGTTTGCTAGTCTCTAAGGGGCCACAGGTCTCTGACACAAGGCACTGCATCTCTAGCAAACCAAGTTTGCTAGTCTCTAAGGGGCAACAGGTCTGTGACACAAGGCACTGCATCTCTAGCAAACCAGGTTTGCTAGTCTCTAAGGGGCCACAGGTCTGTGACACAAGGCACTGCATCTCTAGCAAACCAGGTTTGCTAGTCTCTAAGGGGCCACAGGTCTGTGACACAAGGCACTGCATCGCTAGCAAACCAAGTTTGCTAGTCTCTAAGGGGCCACAGGTCTGTGACACAAGGCACTGCATCGCTAGCAAACCAAGTTTGCTAGTCTCTAAGGGGCCACAGGACTGTGACACAAGGCACTGCATCGCTAGCAAACCAAGTTTGCTAGTCTCTAAGGGGCCACAGGCCTGTGACACAAGGCACTGCATCGCTAGCAAACCAAGTTTGCTAGTCTCTAAGGGGCCACAGGTCTCTGACACAAGGCACTGCATCGCTAGCAAACCAAGTTTGCTAGTCTCTAAGGGGCCACGGGCCTCTGACACCGGGCACTGCATCTCTAGCAAACCAGGTTTGCTAGTCTCTAAGGGGCCACGGGTCTCTGACACCAGGCACTGCATCTCTAGCAAACCAGGTTTGCTGGTCTCTAAGGGGCCACGGGCCTCTGACACCGGGCACTGCATCGCTAGCAAACCAGGTTTGCTGGTCTCTAAGGGGCCACGGGCCTCTGATACCGGGCACTGCATCGCTAGCAAACCAGGTTTGCTGGTCTCTAAGGGGCCACGGGCCTCTGACACCGGGCACTGCATCGCTAGCAAACCAGGTTTGCTGGTCTCTAAGGGGCCACGGGCCTCTGACACCGGGCACTGCATCTCTAGCAAACCAGGTTTGCTAGTCTCTAAGGGGCCACGGGTCTCTGACACCAGGCACTGCATCTCTAGCAAACCAGGTTTGCTGGTCTCTAAGGGGCCACGGGTCTCTGACACCGGGCACTGCATCTCTAGCAAACCAGGTTTGCTGGTCTCTAAGGGGCCACGGGCCTCTGACACCGGGCACTGCATCGCTAGCAAACCAGGTTTGCTGGTCTCTAAGGGGCCACGGGCCTCTGACACCGGGCACTGCATCGCTAGCAAACCAGGTTTGCTGGTCTCTAAGGGGCCACGGGTCTCTGACACCGGGCACTGCATCTCTAGCAAACCAGGTTTGCTAGTCTCTAAGGGGCCACGGGTCTCTGACACCAGGCACTGCATCTCTAGCAAACCAGGTTTGCTAGTCTCTAAGGGGCCACGGGTCTCTGACACCAGGCACTGCATCGCTAGCAAACCAGGTTTGCTGGTCTCTAAGGGGCCACGGGCCTCTGACACCGGGCACTGCATCGCTAGCAAACCAGGTTTGCTGGTCTCTAAGGGGCCACGGGCCTCTGACACCGGGCACTGCATCGCTAGCAAACCAGGTTTGCTAGTCTCTAAGGGGCCACAGGACTGTGACACAAGGCACTGCATCTCTAGCAAACCAAGTTTGCTGGTCTCTAAGGGGCCACGGGCCTCTGACACCGGGCACTGCATCGCTAGCAAACCAGGTTTGCTGGTCTCTAAGGGGCCACGGGCCTCTGACACCGGGCACTGCATCGCTAGCAAACCAGGTTTGCTAGTCTCTAAGGGGCCACGGGCCTCTGACACCGGGCACTGCATCTCTAGCAAACCAGGTTTGCTAGTCTCTAAGGGGCCACAGGCCTGACACCAGGCACTGCATCTCTAGCAAACCAGGTTTGCTAGTCTCTAAGGGGCCACAGGCCTGACACCAGGCACTGCATCTCTAGCAAACCAGGTTTGCTAGTCTCTAAGGGGCCACAGGCCTGACACCAGGCACTGCATCTCTAGCAAACTAGGTTTGCTAGTCTCTAAGGGGCCACGGGCCTCTGACACCGGGCACTTCATCTCTAGCAAACCAGGTTTGCTAGTCTCTAAGGGGCCACAGGCCTGACACCAGGCACTGCATCTCTAGCAAACCAGGTTTGCTAGTCTCTAAGGGGCCACAGGCCTGACACCAGGCACTGCATCTCTAGCAAACCAGGTTTGCTAGTCTCTAAGGGGCCACAGGCCTGACACCGGGCACTGCATCTCTAGCAAACCAGGTTTGCTAGTCTCTAAGGGGCCACAGGTCTCTGACACAAGGCACTGCATCGCTAGCAAACCAGGTTTGCTAGTCTCTAAGGGGCCACGGGCCTCTGACACCGGGCACTGCATCTCTAGCAAACCAGGTTTGCTAGTCTCTAAGGGGCCACAGGCCTGACACCAGGCACTGCATCTCTAGCAAACCAGGTTTGCTAGTCTCTAAGGGGCCACAGGCCTGACACCAGGCACTGCATCTCTAGCAAACCAGGTTTGCTAGTCTCTAAGGGGCCACAGGCCTGACACCAGGCACTGCATCTCTAGCAAACCAGGTTTGCTAGTCTCTAAGGGGCCACGGGCCTCTGACACCGGGCACTGCATCTCTAGCAAACCAGGTTTGCTAGTCTCTAAGGGGCCACAGGCCTGACACCAGGCACTGCATCTCTAGCAAACCAGGTTTGCTAGTCTCTAAGGGGCCACAGGCCTGACACCAGGCACTGCATCTCTAGCAAACCAGGTTTGCTAGTCTCTAAGGGGCCACAGGCCTGACACCAGGCACTGCATCTCTAGCAAACCAGGTTTGCTAGTCTCTAAGGGGCCACAGGTCTCTGACACAAGGCACTGCATCTCTAGCAAACCAGGTTTGCTAGTCTCTAAGGGGCCACGGGCCTCTGACACCGGGCACTGCATCTCTAGCAAACCAGGTTTGCTAGTCTCTAAGGGGCCACAGGCCTGACACCAGGCACTGCATCTCTAGCAAACCAGGTTTGCTAGTCTCTAAGGGGCCACAGGCCTGACACCAGGCACTGCATCTCTAGCAAACCAGGTTTGCTAGTCTCTAAGGGGCCACAGGCCTGACACCAGGCACTGCATCTCTAGCAAACCAGGTTTGCTAGTCTCTAAGGGGCCACAGGTCTCTGACACAAGGCACTGCATCTCTAGCAAACCAGGTTTGCTAGTCTCTAAGGGGCCACAGGCCTGACACCAGGCACTGCATCTCTAGCAAACCAGGTTTGCTAGTCTCTAAGGGGCCACAGGCCCTGACACCAGGCACTGCATCTCTAGCAAACCAAGTTTGCTAGTCTCTAAGGGGCCACAGGACTGTGACACAAGGCACTGCATCGCTAGCAAACCAAGTTTGCTAGTCTCTAAGGGGCCACAGGCCTGTGACACAAGGCACTGCATCGCTAGCAAACCAAGTTTGCTAGTCTCTAAGGGGCCACAGGTCTCTGACACAAGGCACTGCATCGCTAGCAAACCAAGTTTGCTAGTCTCTAAGGGGCCACGGGCCTCTGACACCGGGCACTGCATCTCTAGCAAACCAGGTTTGCTAGTCTCTAAGGGGCCACGGGTCTCTGACACCAGGCACTGCATCTCTAGCAAACCAGGTTTGCTCTCTAAGGGGCCACAGGTCTCTGACACAAGGCACTGCATCTCTAGCAAACCAAGTTTGCTAGTCTCTAAGGGGCCACAGGTCTGTGACACAAGGCACTGCATCGCTAGCAAACCAGGTTTGCTAGTCTCTAAGGGGCCACGGGCCTCTGACACCGGGCACTGCATCTCTAGCAAACCAGGTTTGCTAGTCTCTAAGGGGCCACGGGCCTCTGACACCGGGCACTGCATCTCTAGCAAACCAGGTTTGCTGGTCTCTAAGGGGCCACGGGCCTCTGACACCGGGCACTGCATCGCTAGCAAACCAGGTTTGCTGGTCTCTAAGGGGCCACGGGCCTCTGACACCGGGCACTGCATCGCTAGCAAACCAGGTTTGCTGGTCTCTAAGGGGCCACGGGCCTCTGACACCGGGCACTGCATCGCTAGCAAACCAGGTTTGCTGGTCTCTAAGGGGCCACGGGACTCTGACACCGGGCACTGCATCGCTAGCAAACCAGGTTTGCTGGTCTCTAAGGGGCCACGGGCCTCTGACACCGGGCACTGCATCGCTAGCAAACCAGGTTTGCTGGTCTCTAAGGGGCCACGGGCCTCTGACACCGGGCACTGCATCGCTAGCAAACCAGGTTTGCTGGTCTCTAAGGGGCCACGGGCCTCTGACACCGGGCACTGCATCTCTAGCAAACCAGGTTTGCTAGTCTCTAAGGGGCAACAGGTCTGTGACACAAGGCACTGCATCTCTAGCAAACCAAGTTTGCTAGTCTCTAAGGGGCCACAGGTCTGTGACACAAGGCACTGCATCTCTAGCAAGCCAGGTTTGCTAGTCTCTAAGGGGCCACAGGACTGTGACACAAGGCACTGCATCGCTAGCAAACCAGGTTTGCTAGTCTCTAAGGGGCCACGGGCCTCTGACACCGGGCACTGCATCTCTAGCAAACCAGGTTTGCTAGTCTCTAAGGGGCCACGGGCCTCTGACACCGGGCACTGCATCTCTAGCAAACCAGGTTTGCTGGTCTCTAAGGGGCCACGGGCCTCTGACACCGGGCACTGCATCGCTAGCAAACCAGGTTTGCTGGTCTCTAAGGGGCCACGGGCCTCTGACACCGGGCACTGCATCGCTAGCAAACCAGGTTTGCTGGTCTCTAAGGGGCCACGGGCCTCTGACACCGGGCACTGCATCGCTAGCAAACCAGGTTTGCTGGTCTCTAAGGGGCCACGGGCCTCTGACACCGGGCACTGCATCGCTAGCAAACCAGGTTTGCTGGTCTCTAAGGGGCCACGGGCCTCTGACACCGGGCACTGCATCGCTAGCAAACCAGGTTTGCTGGTCTCTAAGGGGCCACGGGCCTCTGACACCGGGCACTGCATCGCTAGCAAACCAGGTTTGCTGGTCTCTAAGGGGCCACGGGCCTCTGACACCGGGCACTGCATCTCTAGCAAACCAGGTTTGCTAGTCTCTAAGGGGCAACAGGTCTGTGACACAAGGCACTGCATCTCTAGCAAACCAAGTTTGCTAGTCTCTAAGGGGCCACAGGTCTGTGACACAAGGCACTGCATCTCTAGCAAACCAGGTTTGCTAGTCTCTAAGGGGCCACAGGACTGTGACACAAGGCACTGCATCGCTAGCAAACCAGGTTTGCTAGTCTCTAAGGGGCCACAGGCCTGACACCAGGCACTGCATCTCTAGCAAACCAGGTTTGCTAGTCTCTAAGGGGCCACAGGCCTGACACCAGGCACTGCATCTCTAGCAAACCAGGTTTGCTAGTCTCTAAGGGGCCACAGGCCTGACACCAGGCACTGCATCTCTAGCAAACCAGGTTTGCTAGTCTCTAAGGGGCCACAGGCCTGACACCAGGCACTGCATCTCTAGCAAACCAGGTTTGCTAGTCTCTAAGGGGCCACAGGCCTGACACCAGGCACTGCATCTCTAGCAAACCAGGTTTGCTAGTCTCTAAGGGGCCACAGGCCTGACACCAGGCACTGCATCTCTAGCAAACCAGGTTTGCTAGTCTCTAAGGGGCCACAGGCCTGACACCAGGCACTGCATCTCTAGCAAACCAGGTTTGCTAGTCTCTAAGGGGCCACAGGCCTGACACCAGGCACTGCATCTCTAGCAAACCAGGTTTGCTAGTCTCTAAGGGGCCACAGGACTGTGACACAAGGCACTGCATCTCTAGCAAACCAAGTTTGCTGGTCTCTAAGGGGCCACGGGCCTCTGACACCGGGCACTGCATCGCTAGCAAACCAGGTTTGCTGGTCTCTAAGGGGCCACGGGCCTCTGACACCGGGCACTGCATCGCTAGCAAACCAGGTTTGCTAGTCTCTAAGGGGCCACGGGCCTCTGACACCGGGCACTGCATCTCTAGCAAACCAGGTTTGCTAGTCTCTAAGGGGCCACAGGCCTGACACCAGGCACTGCATCTCTAGCAAACCAGGTTTGCTAGTCTCTAAGGGGCCACAGGCCTGACACCAGGCACTGCATCTCTAGCAAACCAGGTTTGCTAGTCTCTAAGGGGCCACAGGCCTGACACCAGGCACTGCATCTCTAGCAAACCAGGTTTGCTAGTCTCTAAGGGGCCACAGGCCTGACACCAGGCACTGCATCTCTAGCAAACCAGGTTTGCTAGTCTCTAAGGGGCCACAGGCCTGACACCAGGCACTGCATCTCTAGCAAACCAGGTTTGCTAGTCTCTAAGGGGCCACAGGCCTGACACCAGGCACTGCATCTCTAGCAAACCAGGTTTGCTAGTCTCTAAGGGGCCACAGGCCTGACACCAGGCACTGCATCTCTAGCAAACCAGGTTTGCTAGTCTCTAAGGGGCCACAGGCCTGACACCAGGCACTGCATCTCTAGCAAACCAGGTTTGCTAGTCTCTAAGGGGCCACAGGCCTGACACCAGGCACTGCATCTCTAGCAAACCAGGTTTGCTAGTCTCTAAGGGGCCACAGGCCTGACACCAGGCACTCCATCTCTAGCAAACCAGGTTTGCTAGTCTCTAAGGGGCCACAGGCCTGACACCAGGCACTGCATCTCTAGCAAACCAGGTTTGCTAGTCTCTAAGGGGCCACAGGCCTGACACCAGGCACTGCATCTCTAGCAAACCAGGTTTGCTGGTCTCTAAGGGGCCACGGGCCTCTGACACCGGGCACTGCATCGCTAGCAAACCAGGTTTGCTGGTCTCTAAGGGGCCACGGGCCTCTGACACCGGGCACTGCATCGCTAGCAAACCAGGTTTGCTGGTCTCTAAGGGGCCACGGGCCTCTGACACCGGGCACTGCATCGCTAGCAAACCAGGTTTGCTGGTCTCTAAGGGGCCACGGGCCTCTGACACCGGGCACTGCATCTCTAGCAAACCAGGTTTGCTAGTCTCTAAGGGGCAACAGGTCTGTGACACAAGGCACTGCATCTCTAGCAAACCAGGTTTGCTAGTCTCTAAGGGGCCACAGGTCTGTGACACAAGGCACTGCATCTCTAGCAAACCAAGTTTGCTAGTCTCTAAGGGGCCACAGGTCTCTGACACAAGGCACTGCATCGCTAGCAAACCAAGTTTGCTAGTCTCTAAGGGGCCACAGGTCTCTGACACAAGGCACTGCATCTCTAGCAAACCAAGTTTGCTAGTCTCTAAGGGGCCACAGGTCTGTGACACAAGGCACTGCATCGCTAGCAAACCAGGTTTGCTAGTCTCTAAGGGGCCACGGGCCTCTGACACCGGGCACTGCATCTCTAGCAAACCAGGTTTGCTGGTCTCTAAGGGGCCACGGGCCTCTGACACCGGGCACTGCATCTCTAGCAAACCAGGTTTGCTGGTCTCTAAGGGGCCACGGGCCTCTGACACCGGGCACTGCATCGCTAGCAAACCAGGTTTGCTGGTCTCTAAGGGGCCACGGGCCTCTGACACCGGGCACTGCATCGCTAGCAAACCAGGTTTGCTGGTCTCTAAGGGGCCACGGGCCTCTGACACCGGGCACTGCATCGCTAGCAAACCAGGTTTGCTGGTCTCTAAGGGGCCACGGGCCTCTGACACCGGGCACTGCATCGCTAGCAAACCAGGTTTGCTGGTCTCTAAGGGGCCACGGGCCTCTGACACCGGTCACTGCATCGCTAGCAAACCAGGTTTGCTGGTCTCTAAGGGGCCACGGGCCTCTGACACCGGGCACTGCATCGCTAGCAAACCAGGTTTGCTGGTCTCTAAGGGGCCACGGGCCTCTGACACCGGGCACTGCATCTCTAGCAAACCAGGTTTGCTAGTCTCTAAGGGGCAACAGGTCTGTGACACAAGGCACTGCATCTCTAGCAAACCAAGTTTGCTAGTCTCTAAGGGGCCACAGGTCTGTGACACAAGGCACTGCATCTCTAGCAAGCCAGGTTTGCTAGTCTCTAAGGGGCCACAGGACTGTGACACAAGGCACTGCATCGCTAGCAAACCAGGTTTGCTAGTCTCTAAGGGGCCACGGGCCTCTGACACCGGGCACTGCATCTCTAGCAAACCAGGTTTGCTAGTCTCTAAGGGGCCACGGGCCTCTGACACCGGGCACTGCATCTCTAGCAAACCAGGTTTGCTGGTCTCTAAGGGGCCACGGGCCTCTGACACCGGGCACTGCATCGCTAGCAAACCAGGTTTGCTGGTCTCTAAGGGGCCACGGGCCTCTGACACCGGGCACTGCATCGCTAGCAAACCAGGTTTGCTGGTCTCTAAGGGGCCACGGGCCTCTGACACCGGGCACTGCATCGCTAGCAAACCAGGTTTGCTGGTCTCTAAGGGGCCACGGGCCTCTGACACCGGGCACTGCATCGCTAGCAAACCAGGTTTGCTGGTCTCTAAGGGGCCACGGGCCTCTGACACCGGGCACTGCATCGCTAGCAAACCAGGTTTGCTGGTCTCTAAGGGGCCACGGGCCTCTGACACCGGGCACTGCATCTCTAGCAAACCAGGTTTGCTAGTCTCTAAGGGGCAACAGGTCTGTGACACAAGGCACTGCATCTCTAGCAAACCAAGTTTGCTAGTCTCTAAGGGGCCACAGGTCTGTGACACAAGGCACTGCATCTCTAGCAAACCAGGTTTGCTAGTCTCTAAGGGGCCACAGGACTGTGACACAAGGCACTGCATCGCTAGCAAACCAGGTTTGCTAGTCTCTAAGGGGCCACAGGCCTGACACCAGGCACTGCATCTCTAGCAAACCAGGTTTGCTAGTCTCTAAGGGGCCACAGGCCTGACACCAGGCACTGCATCTCTAGCAAACCAGGTTTGCTAGTCTCTAAGGGGCCACAGGCCTGACACCAGGCACTGCATCTCTAGCAAACCAGGTTTGCTAGTCTCTAAGGGGCCACAGGCCTGACACCAGGCACTGCATCTCTAGCAAACCAGGTTTGCTAGTCTCTAAGGGGCCACAGGCCTGACACCAGGCACTGCATCTCTAGCAAACCAGGTTTGCTAGTCTCTAAGGGGCCACAGGCCTGACACCAGGCACTGCATCTCTAGCAAACCAGGTTTGCTAGTCTCTAAGGGGCCACAGGCCTGACACCAGGCACTGCATCTATAGCAAACCAGGTTTGCTAGTCTCTAAGGGGCCACAGGTCTGTGACACAAGGCACTGCATCGCTAGCAAACCAAGTTTGCTAGTCTCTAAGGGGCCACAGGTCTGTGACACAAGGCACTGCATCGCTAGCAAACCAAGTTTGCTAGTCTCTAAGGGGCCACAGGACTGTGACACAAGGCACTGCATCGCTAGCAAACCAAGTTTGCTAGTCTCTAAGGGGCCACGGGCCTCTGACACCAGGCACTGCATCTCTAGCAAACCAGGTTTGCTAGTCTCTAAGGGGCCACGGGCCTCTGATACCGGGCACTGCATCTCTAGCAAACCAAGTTTGCTAGTCTCTAAGGGGCCACAGGTCTGTGACACAAGGCACTGCATCTCTAGCAAACCAAGTTTGCTAGTCTCTAAGGGGCAACAGGTCTGTGACACAAGGCACTGCATCTCTAGCAAACCAAGTTTGCTAGTCTCTAAGGGGCCACAGGTCTCTGACACAAGGCACTGCATCTCTAGCAAACCAAGTTTGCTAGTCTCTAAGGGGCCACAGGTCTCTGACACAAGGCACTGCATCTCTAGCAAACCAAGTTTGCTAGTCTCTAAGGGGCCACAGGTCTCTGACACAAGGCACTGCATCTCTAGCAAACCAAGTTTGCTAGTCTCTAAGGGGCCACAGGTCTCTGACACAAGGCACTGCATCTCTAGCAAACCAAGTTTGCTAGTCTCTAAGGGGCAACAGGTCTGTGACACAAGGCACTGCATCTCTAGCAAACCAAGTTTGCTAGTCTCTAAGGGGCCACAGGTCTGTGACACAAGGCACTGCATCTCTAGCAAACCAGGTTTGCTAGTCTCTAAGGGGCCACAGGTCTGTGACACAAGGCACTGCATCGCTAGCAAACCAAGTTTGCTAGTCTCTAAGGGGCCACAGGTCTGTGACACAAGGCACTGCATCGCTAGCAAACCAAGTTTGCTAGTCTCTAAGGGGCCACAGGACTGTGACACAAGGCACTGCATCGCTAGCAAACCAAGTTTGCTAGTCTCTAAGGGGCCACAGGCCTGTGACACAAGGCACTGCATCGCTAGCAAACCAAGTTTGCTAGTCTCTAAGGGGCCACAGGTCTCTGACACAAGGCACTGCATCGCTAGCAAACCAAGTTTGCTAGTCTCTAAGGGGCCACAGGTCTCTGACACAAGGCACTGCATCTCTAGCAAACCAGGTTTGCTAGTCTCTAAGGGGCCACAGGTCTGTGACACAAGGCACTGCATCTCTAGCAAACCAAGTTTGCTAGTCTCTAAGGGGCCACAGGTCTCTGACACAAGGCACTGCATCTCTAGCAAACCAGGTTTGCTAGTCTCTAAGGGGCCACAGGCCTCTGACACCGGGCACCGCATCTCTAGCAAACCAGGTTTGCTAGTCTCTAAGGGGCCACAGGCCTGACACCAGGCACTGCATCTCTAGCAAACCAGGTTTGCTAGTCTCTAAGGGGCCACAGGCCTGACACCAGGCACTGCATCTCTAGCAAACCAGGTTTGCTAGTCTCTAAGGGGCCACAGGCCTGACACCAGGCACTGCATCTCTAGCAAACCAGGTTTGCTAGTCTCTAAGGGGCCACGGGCCTCTGACACCGGGCACTGCATCTCTAGCAAACCAGGTTTGCTAGTCTCTAAGGGGCCACAGGCCTGACACCAGGCACTGCATCTCTAGCAAACCAGGTTTGCTAGTCTCTAAGGGGCCACAGGCCTGACACCAGGCACTGCATCTCTAGCAAACCAGGTTTGCTAGTCTCTAAGGGGCCACAGGTCTCTGACACAAGGCACTGCATCTCTAGCAAACCAGGTTTGCTAGTCTCTAAGGGGCCACAGGCCTGACACCAGGCACTGCATCTCTAGCAAACCAGGTTTGCTAGTCTCTAAGGGGCCACGGGCCTCTGACACCGGGCACTGCATCGCTAGCAAACCAGGTTTGCTGGTCTCTAAGGGGCCACGGGCCTCTGACACCGGGCACTGCATCTCTAGCAAACCAAGTTTGCTAGTCTCTAAGGGGCCACAGGTCTGTGACACAAGGCACTGCATCTCTAGCAAACCAAGTTTGCTAGTCTCTAAGGGGCAACAGGTCTGTGACACCAGGCACTGCATCTCTAGCAAACCAAGTTTGCTAGTCTCTAAGGGGCCACAGGTCTCTGACACAAGGCACTGCATCTCTAGCAAACCAAGTTTGCTAGTCTCTAAGGGGCAACAGGCCTGACACCAGGCACTGCATCTCTAGCAAACCAGGTTTGCTAGTCTCTAAGGGGCCACAGGCCTGACACCAGGCACTGCATCTATAGCAAACCAGGTTTGCTAGTCTCTAAGGGGCCACAGGTCTCTGACACAAGGCACTGCATCTCTAGCAAACCAGGTTTGCTAGTCTCTAAGGGGCCACAGGCCTGACACCAGGCACTGCATCTCTAGCAAACCAGGTTTGCTAGTCTCTAAGGGGCCACGGGCCTCTGACACCGGGCACTGCATCGCTAGCAAACCAGGTTTGCTGGTCTCTAAGGGGCCACGGGCCTCTGACACCGGGCACTGCATCTCTAGCAAACCAAGTTTGCTAGTCTCTAAGGGGCCACAGGTCTGTGACACAAGGCACTGCATCTCTAGCAAACCAAGTTTGCTAGTCTCTAAGGGGCCACAGGTCTCTGACACAAGGCACTGCATCTCTAGCAAACCAAGTTTGCTAGTCTCTAAGGGGCCACAGGTCTCTGACACAAGGCACTGCATCTCTAGCAAACCAAGTTTGCTAGTCTCTAAGGGGCAACAGGTCTGTGACACAAGGCACTGCATCTCTAGCAAACCAGGTTTGCTAGTCTCTAAGGGGCCACAGGTCTGTGACACAAGGCACTGCATCGCTAGCAAACCAAGTTTGCTAGTCTCTAAGGGGCCACAGGTCTGTGACCCAAGGCACTGCATCGCTAGCAAACCAAGTTTGCTAGTCTCTAAGGGGCCACAGGACTGTGACACAAGGCACTGCATCGCTAGCAAACCAAGTTTGCTAGTCTCTAAGGGGCCACAGGCCTGTGACACAAGGCACTGCATCGCTAGCAAACCAAGTTTGCTAGTCTCTAAGGGGCCACAGGTCTCTGACACAAAGCACTGCATCTCTAGGAAACCAAGTTTGCTAGTCTCTAAGGGGCCACAGGTCTGTGACACAAGGCACTGCATCTCTAGCAAACCAAGTTTGCTAGTCTCTAAGGGGCCACAGGTCTCTGACACAAGGCACTGCATCTCTAGCAAACCAGGTTTGCTAGTCTCTAAGGGGCCACAGGCCTCTGACACCGGGCACTGCATCTCTAGCAAACCAGGTTTGCTAGTCTCTAAGGGGCCACAGGCCTGACACCAGGCACTGCATCTCTAGCAAACCAGGTTTGCTAGTCTCTAAGGGGCCACAGGCCTGACACCAGGCACTGCATCTCTAGCAAACCAGGTTTGCTAGTCTCTAAGGGGCCACAGGCCTGACACCAGGCACTGCATCTCTAGCAAACCAGGTTTGCTAGTCTCTAAGGGGCCACGGGCCTCTGACACCGGGCACTGCATCTCTAGCAAACCAGGTTTGCTAGTCTCTAAGGGGCCACAGGCCTGACACCAGGCACTGCATCTCTAGCAAACCAGGTTTGCTAGTCTCTAAGGGGCCACAGGTCTCTGACACAAGGCACTGCATCTCTAGCAAACCAGGTTTGCTAGTCTCTAAGGGGCCACAGGCCTCTGACACCGGGCACTGCATCTCTAGCAAACCAGGTTTGCTAGTCTCTAAGGGGCCACAGGCCTGACACCAGGCACTGCATCTCTAGCAAACCAGGTTTGCTAGTCTCTAAGGGGCCACAGGCCTGACACCAGGCACTGCATCTCTAGCAAACCAGGTTTGCTAGTCTCTAAGGGGCCACAGGCCTGACACCAGGCACTGCATCTCTAGCAAACCAGGTTTGCTAGTCTCTAAGGGGCCACGGGCCTCTGACACCGGGCACTGCATCTCTAGCAAACCAGGTTTGCTAGTCTCTAAGGGGCCACAGGCCTGACACCAGGCACTGCATCTCTAGCAAACCAGGTTTGCTAGTCTCTAAGGGGCCACAGGCCTGTGACACAAGGCACTGCATCGCTAGCAAACCAAGTTTGCTAGTCTCTAAGGGGCCACAGGCCTGTGACACAAGGCACTGCATCGCTAGCAAACCAAGTTTGCTAGTCTCTAAGGGGCCACAGGTCTCTGACACAAGGCACTGCATCTCTAGGAAACCAAGTTTGCTAGTCTCTAAGGGGCCACAGGTCTGTGACACAAGGCACTGCATCTCTAGCAAACCAAGTTTGCTAGTCTCTAAGGGGCCACAGGTCTCTGACACAAGGCACTGCATCTCTAGCAAACCAGGTTTGCTAGTCTCTAAGGGGCCACAGGCCTCTGACACCGGGCACTGCATCTCTAGCAAACCAGGTTTGCTAGTCTCTAAGGGGCCACAGGCCTGACACCAGGCACTGCATCTCTAGCAAACCAGGTTTGCTAGTCTCTAAGGGGCCACAGGCCTGACACCAGGCACTGCATCTCTAGCAAACCAGGTTTGCTAGTCTCTAAGGGGCCACAGGCCTGACACCAGGCACTGCATCTCTAGCAAACCAGGTTTGCTAGTCTCTAAGGGGCCACGGGCCTCTGACACCGGGCACTGCATCTCTAGCAAACCAGGTTTGCTAGTCTCTAAGGGGCCACAGGCCTGACACCAGGCACTGCATCTCTAGCAAACCAGGTTTGCTAGTCTCTAAGGGGCCACAGGCCTGACACCAGGCACTGCATCTCTAGCAAACCAGGTTTGCTAGTCTCTAAGGGGCCACAGGCCTGACACCAGGCACTGCATCTCTAGCAAACCAGGTTTGCTAGTCTCTAAGGGGCCACAGGTCTCTGACACAAGGCACTGCATCTCTAGCAAACCAGGTTTGCTAGTCTCTAAGGGGCCACAGGCCTGACACCAGGCACTGCATCTCTAGCAAACCAGGTTTGCTAGTCTCTAAGGGGCCACAGGCCTGACACCAGGCACTGCATCTCTAGCAAACCAGGTTTGCTAGTCTCTAAGGGGCCACAGGCCTGACACCAGGCACTGCATCTCTAGCAAACCAGGTTTGCTAGTCTCTAAGGGGCCACAGGCCTGACACCAGGCACTGCATCTCTAGCAAACCAGGTTTGCTAGTCTCTAAGGGGCCACGGGCCTCTGACACCGGGCACTGCATCTCTAGCAAACCAAGTTTGCTAGTCTCTAAGGGGCCAAGGGTCTGTGACACAAGGCACTGCATCTCTAGCAAACCAAGTTTGCTAGTCTCTAAGGGGCCACAGGTCTCTGACACAAGGCACTGCATCTCTAGCAAACCAAGTTTGCTAGTCTCTAAGGGGCCACAGGTCTCTGACACAAGGCACTGCATCTCTAGCAAACCAAGTTTGCTAGTCTCTAAGGGGCAACAGGTCTGTGACACAAGGCACTGCATCTCTAGCAAACCAAGTTTGCTAGTCTCTAAGGGGCCACAGGTCTGTGACACAAGGCACTGCATCTCTAGCAAACCAGGTTTGCTAGTCTCTAAGGGGCCACAGGTCTGTGACACAAGGCACTGCATCGCTAGCAAACCAAGTTTGCTAGTCTCTAAGGGGCCACAGGTCTGTGACACAAGGCACTGCATCCCTAGCAAACCAAGTTTGCTAGTCTCTAAGGGGCCACAGGACTGTGACACAAGGCACTGCATCGCTAGCAAACCAAGTTTGCTAGTCTCTAAGGGGCCACGGGCCTCTGACACCAGGCACTGCATCTCTAGCAAACCAGGTTTGCTAGTCTCTAAGGGGCCACGGGCCTCTGACACCGGGCACTGCATCTCTAGCAAACCAAGTTTTCTAGTCTCTAAGGGGCAACAGGTCTGTGACACAAGGCACTGCATCTCTAGCAAACCAAGTTTGCTAGTCTCTAAGGGGCCACAGGTCTCTGACACAAGGCACTGCATCTCTAGCAAACCAAGTTTGCTAGTCTCTAAGGGGCCACAGGTCTCTGACACAAGGCACTGCATCTCTAGCAAACCAAGTTTGCTAGTCTCTAAGGGGCCACAGGTCTCTGACACAAGGCACTGCATCTCTAGCAAACCAAGTTTGCTAGTCTCTAAGGGGCCACAGGTCTCTGACACAAGGCACTGCATCTCTAGCAAACCAAGTTTGCTAGTCTCTAAGGGGCAACAGGTCTGTGACACAAGGCACTGCATCTCTAGCAAACCAAGTTTGCTAGTCTCTAAGGGGCCACAGGTCTGTGACACAAGGCACTGCATCTCTAGCAAACCAGGTTTGCTAGTCTCTAAGGGGCCACAGGTCTGTGACACAAGGCACTGCATCGCTAGCAAACCAAGTTTGCTAGTCTCTAAGGGGCCACAGGTCTGTGACACAAGGCACTGCATCGCTAGCAAACCAAGTTTGCTAGTCTCTAAGGGGCCACAGGACTGTGACACAAGGCACTGCATCGCTAGCAAACCAAGTTTGCTAGTCTCTAAGGGGCCACGGGCCTCTGACACCAGGCACTGCATCTCTAGCAAACCAGGTTTGCTAGTCTCTAAGGGGCCACAGGCCTGACACCAGGCACTGCATCTCTAGCAAACCAGGTTTGCTAGTCTCTAAGGGGCCACGGGCCTCTGACACCGGGCACTGCATCTCTAGCAAACCAAGTTTGCTAGTCTCTAAGGGGCCACAGGTCTCTGACACAAGGCACTGCATCTCTAGCAAACCAGGTTTGCTAGTCTCTAAGGGGCCACGGGCCTCTGACACCGGGCACTGCATCTCTAGCAAACCAGGTTTGCTAGTCTCTAAGGGGCCACAGGCCTGACACCAGGCACTGCATCTCTAGCAAACCAGGTTTGCTAGTCTCTAAGGGGCCACAGGCCTGACACCAGGCACTGCATCTCTAGCAAACCAGGTTTGCTAGTCTCTAAGGGGCCACAGGCCTGACACCAGGCACTGCATCTCTAGCAAACCAGGTTTGCTAGTCTCTAAGGGGCCACAGGTCTCTGACACAAGGCACTGCATCTCTAGCAAACCAGGTTTGCTAGTCTCTAAGGGGCCACAGGCCTGACACCAGGCACTGCATCTCTAGCAAACCAGGTTTGCTAGTCTCTAAGGGGCCACAGGCCTGACACCAGGCACTGCATCTCTAGCAAACCAAGTTTGCTAGTCTCTAAGGGGCCACAGGTCTCTGACACAAGGCACTGCATCTCTAGCAAACCAAGTTTGCTAGTCTCTAAGGGGCAACAGGTCTGTGACACAAGGCACTGCATCTCTAGCAAACCAAGTTTGCTAGTCTCTAAGGGGCCACAGGTCTCTGACACAAGGCACTGCATCTCTAGCAAACCAAGTTTGCTAGTCTCTAAGGGGCAACAGGTCTGTGACACAAGGCACTGCATCTCTAGCAAACCAGGTTTGCTAGTCTCTAAGGGGCCACAGGTCTGTGACACAAGGCACTGCATCTCTAGCAAACCAGGTTTGCTAGTCTCTAAGGGGCCACAGGTCTGTGACACAAGGCACTGCATCGCTAGCAAACCAAGTTTGCTAGTCTCTAAGGGGCCACAGGTCTGTGACACAAGGCACTGCATCGCTAGCAAACCAAGTTTGCTAGTCTCTAAGGGGCCACAGGACTGTGACACAAGGCACTGCATCGCTAGCAAACCAAGTTTGCTAGTCTCTAAGGGGCCACAGGCCTGTGACACAAGGCACTGCATCGCTAGCAAACCAAGTTTGCTAGTCTCTAAGGGGCCACAGGTCTCTGACACAAGGCACTGCATCGCTAGCAAACCAAGTTTGCTAGTCTCTAAGGGGCCACGGGCCTCTGACACCGGGCACTGCATCTCTAGCAAACCAGGTTTGCTAGTCTCTAAGGGGCCACGGGTCTCTGACACCAGGCACTGCATCTCTAGCAAACCAGGTTTGCTGGTCTCTAAGGGGCCACGGGCCTCTGACACCGGGCACTGCATCGCTAGCAAACCAGGTTTGCTGGTCTCTAAGGGGCCACGGGCCTCTGACACCGGGCACTGCATCGCTAGCAAACCAGGTTTGCTGGTCTCTAAGGGGCCACGGGCCTCTGACAACGGGCACTGCATCGCTAGCAAACCAGGTTTGCTGGTCTCTAAGGGGCCACGGGCCTCTGACACCGGGCACTGCATCTCTAGCAAACCAGGTTTGCTAGTCTCTAAGGGGCCACGGGTCTCTGACACCAGGCACTGCATCTCTAGCAAACCATGTTTGCTGGTCTCTAAGGGGCCACGGGTCTCTGACACCGGGCACTGCATCTCTAGCAAACCAGGTTTGCTGGTCTCTAAGGGGCCACGGGCCTCTGACACCGGGCACTGCATCGCTAGCAAACCAGGTTTGCTGGTCTCTAAGGGGCCACGGGCCTCTGACACCGGGCACTGCATCGCTAGCAAACCAGGTTTGCTGGTCTCTAAGGGGCCACGGGTCTCTGACACCGGGCACTGCATCTCTAGCAAACCAGGTTTGCTAGTCTCTAAGGGGCCACGGGTCTCTGACACCAGGCACTGCATCTCTAGCAAACCAGGTTTGCTAGTCTCTAAGGGGCCACGGGTCTCTGACACCAGGCACTGCATCGCTAGCAAACCAGGTTTGCTGGTCTCTAAGGGGCCACGGGCCTCTGACACCGGGCACTGCATCGCTAGCAAACCAGGTTTGCTGGTCTCTAAGGGGCCACGGGCCTCTGACACCGGGCACTGCATCGCTAGCAAACCAGGTTTGCTAGTCTCTAAGGGGCCACAGGACTGTGACACAAGGCACTGCATCTCTAGCAAACCAAGTTTGCTGGTCTCTAAGGGGCCACGGGCCTCTGACACCGGGCACTGCATCGCTAGCAAACCAGGTTTGCTGGTCTCTAAGGGGCCACGGGCCTCTGACACCGGGCACTGCATCGCTAGCAAACCAGGTTTGCTAGTCTCTAAGGGGCCACGGGCCTCTGACACCGGGCACTGCATCTCTAGCAAACCAGGTTTGCTAGTCTCTAAGGGGCCACAGGCCTGACACCAGGCACTGCATCTCTAGCAAACCAGGTTTGCTAGTCTCTAAGGGGCCACAGGTCTCTGACACAAGGCACTGCATCTCTAGCAAACCAGGTTTGCTAGTCTCTAAGGGGCCACAGGCCTCTGACACCGGGCACCGCATCTCTAGCAAACCAGGTTTGCTAGTCTCTAAGGGGCCACAGGCCTGACACCAGGCACTGCATCTCTAGCAAACCAGGTTTGCTAGTCTCTAAGGGGCCACAGGCCTGACACCAGGCACTGCATCTCTAGCAAACCAGGTTTGCTAGTCTCTAAGGGGCCACAGGCCTGACACCAGGCACTGCATCTCTAGCAAACCAGGTTTGCTAGTCTCTAAGGGGCCACGGGCCTCTGACACCGGGCACTGCATCTCTAGCAAACCAGGTTTGCTAGTCTCTAAGGGGCCACAGGCCTGACACCAGGCACTGCATCTCTAGCAAACCAGGTTTGCTAGTCTCTAAGGGGCCACAGGCCTGACACCAGGCACTGCATCTCTAGCAAACCAGGTTTGCTAGTCTCTAAGGGGCCACAGGTCTCTGACACAAGGCACTGCATCTCTAGCAAACCAGGTTTGCTAGTCTCTAAGGGGCCACAGGCCTGACACCAGGCACTGCATCTCTAGCAAACCAGGTTTGCTAGTCTCTAAGGGGCCACGGGCCTCTGACACCGGGCACTGCATCGCTAGCAAACCAGGTTTGCTGGTCTCTAAGGGGCCACGGGCCTCTGACACCGGGCACTGCATCTCTAGCAAACCAAGTTTGCTAGTCTCTAAGGGGCCACAGGTCTGTGACACAAGGCACTGCATCTCTAGCAAACCAAGTTTGCTAGTCTCTAAGGGGCAACAGGTCTGTGACACCAGGCACTGCATCTCTAGCAAACCAAGTTTGCTAGTCTCTAAGGGGCCACAGGTCTCTGACACAAGGCACTGCATCTCTAGCAAACCAAGTTTGCTAGTCTCTAAGGGGCAACAGGCCTGACACCAGGCACTGCATCTCTAGCAAACCAGGTTTGCTAGTCTCTAAGGGGCCACAGGCCTGACACCAGGCACTGCATCTATAGCAAACCAGGTTTGCTAGTCTCTAAGGGGCCACAGGTCTCTGACACAAGGCACTGCATCTCTAGCAAACCAGGTTTGCTAGTCTCTAAGGGGCCACAGGCCTGACACCAGGCACTGCATCTCTAGCAAACCAGGTTTGCTAGTCTCTAAGGGGCCACGGGCCTCTGACACCGGGCACTGCATCGCTAGCAAACCAGGTTTGCTGGTCTCTAAGGGGCCACGGGCCTCTGACACCGGGCACTGCATCTCTAGCAAACCAAGTTTGCTAGTCTCTAAGGGGCCACAGGTCTGTGACACAAGGCACTGCATCTCTAGCAAACCAAGTTTGCTAGTCTCTAAGGGGCCACAGGTCTCTGACACAAGGCACTGCATCTCTAGCAAACCAAGTTTGCTAGTCTCTAAGGGGCCACAGGTCTCTGACACAAGGCACTGCATCTCTAGCAAACCAAGTTTGCTAGTCTCTAAGGGGCAACAGGTCTGTGACACAAGGCACTGCATCTCTAGCAAACCAGGTTTGCTAGTCTCTAAGGGGCCACAGGTCTGTGACACAAGGCACTGCATCGCTAGCAAACCAAGTTTGCTAGTCTCTAAGGGGCCACAGGTCTGTGACCCAAGGCATTGCATCGCTAGCAAACCAAGTTTGCTAGTCTCTAAGGGGCCACAGGACTGTGACACAAGGCACTGCATCGCTAGCAAACCAAGTTTGCTAGTCTCTAAGGGGCCACAGGCCTGTGACACAAGGCACTGCATCGCTAGCAAACCAAGTTTGCTAGTCTCTAAGGGGCCACAGGTCTCTGACACAAAGCACTGCATCTCTAGGAAACCAAGTTTGCTAGTCTCTAAGGGGCCACAGGTCTGTGACACAAGGCACTGCATCTCTAGCAAACCAAGTTTGCTAGTCTCTAAGGGGCCACAGGTCTCTGACACAAGGCACTGCATCTCTAGCAAACCAGGTTTGCTAGTCTCTAAGGGGCCACAGGCCTCTGACACCGGGCACTGCATCTCTAGCAAACCAGGTTTGCTAGTCTCTAAGGGGCCACAGGCCTGACACCAGGCACTGCATCTCTAGCAAACCAGGTTTGCTAGTCTCTAAGGGGCCACAGGCCTGACACCAGGCACTGCATCTCTAGCAAACCAGGTTTGCTAGTCTCTAAGGGGCCACAGGCCTGACACCAGGCACTGCATCTCTAGCAAACCAGGTTTGCTAGTCTCTAAGGGGCCACGGGCCTCTGACACCGGGCACTGCATCTCTAGCAAACCAGGTTTGCTAGTCTCTAAGGGGCCACAGGCCTGACACCAGGCACTGCATCTCTAGCAAACCAGGTTTGCTAGTCTCTAAGGGGCCACAGGTCTCTGACACAAGGCACTGCATCTCTAGCAAACCAGGTTTGCTAGTCTCTAAGGGGCCACAGGCCTCTGACACCGGGCACTGCATCTCTAGCAAACCAGGTTTGCTAGTCTCTAAGGGGCCACAGGCCTGACACCAGGCACTGCATCTCTAGCAAACCAGGTTTGCTAGTCTCTAAGGGGCCACAGGCCTGACACCAGGCACTGCATCTCTAGCAAACCAGGTTTGCTAGTCTCTAAGGGGCCACAGGCCTGACACCAGGCACTGCATCTCTAGCAAACCAGGTTTGCTAGTCTCTAAGGGGCCACGGGCCTCTGACACCGGGCACTGCATCTCTAGCAAACCAGGTTTGCTAGTCTCTAAGGGGCCACAGGCCTGACACCAGGCACTGCATCTCTAGCAAACCAGGTTTGCTAGTCTCTAAGGGGCCACAGGCCTGACACCAGGCACTGCATCTCTAGCAAACCAGGTTTGCTAGTCTCTAAGGGGCCACAGGTCTCTGACACAAGGCACTGCATCTCTAGCAAACCAGGTTTGCTAGTCTCTAAGGGGCCACAGGCCTGACACCAGGCACTGCATCTCTAGCAAACCAGGTTTGCTAGTCTCTAAGGGGCCACGGGCCTCTGACACCGGGCACTGCATCGCTAGCAAACCAGGTTTGCTGGTCTCTAAGGGGCCACGGGCCTCTGACACCGGGCACTGCATCTCTAGCAAACCAAGTTTGCTAGTCTCTAAGGGGCCACAGGTCTGTGACACAAGGCACTGCATCTCTAGCAAACCAAGTTTGCTAGTCTCTAAGGGGCAACAGGTCTGTGACACCAGGCACTGCATCTCTAGCAAACCAAGTTTGCTAGTCTCTAAGGGGCCACAGGTCTCTGACACAAGGCACTGCATCTCTAGCAAACCAAGTTTGCTAGTCTCTAAGGGGCAACAGGCCTGACACCAGGCACTGCATCTCTAGCAAACCAGGTTTGCTAGTCTCTAAGGGGCCACAGGCCTGACACCAGGCACTGCATCTCTAGCAAACCAGGTTTGCTAGTCTCTAAGGGGCCACAGGTCTCTGACACAAGGCACTGCATCTCTAGCAAACCAGGTTTGCTAGTCTCTAAGGGGCCACAGGCCTGACACCAGGCACTGCATCTCTAGCAAACCAGGTTTGCTAGTCTCTAAGGGGCCACGGGCCTCTGACACCGGGCACTGCATCGCTAGCAAACCAGGTTTGCTGGTCTCTAAGGGGCCACGGGCCTCTGACACCGGGCACTGCATCTCTAG
>NW_027053151.1:37500-42500 GCF_011386835.1 Chrysemys picta bellii | reverse complement strand
TGGTTCCCTCGGTCGGCCGAGACGGCGTGGGGCGACCCCTTCCGGACATCCGCGAGACGACCGGCCGTCAGGTCAACCCATTCGCTCCAAAGGGGTTGACCTGGTGGCCGAGAGGGGACTTTGAAAATTTTTCGGACTTGGAAAACTTTTTTTTTTTTTTTCTTCCCCCAGCCCGCTTCCTCCGGGTTGACCCGGTGGCCGAGCGTCTCGCCGTCCCCCGGACGCGGCGAGGGACTGCCTCCCGGCCGTCAGGATCGGGCCCACGGAAGTCTGATTTTAAAAAAATTGGCCGACGCCACCGCGGAGGGCTACCCGGGCACCCCGGGCCCCGGAGCCGGAAAAGGGAAAAAAAGGATCGGGCCCACTAGAGACATGGACCCGGCCGCCAAGCAGGCCGCCCTGGGCTGACCCTCCCCGGCCGCAGCGAGGGACTGCCTCCCGGCCGACAGGATCGGGCCCCTGGAAGTCTGGGGGGTGGGGGGGGGGAAATCGCCCCACGCCCCCGAGGAGGGCTGCCCGGGCGGGCCTGGCCCCGAGCTCGGAAAAAAAAAAAGGATCGGGCCCACTAGAGACATGGACCAGGCCGCCCTGGGCTCACCTTCCCCGGCCGCAGCGAGGGACTGCCTCCCGGTCGACTGGATCGGGCCCCTGGAAGTCTGGAAAAAGAAGAATGGAACCTGACGCCTCCGAGGAGGGGGCGCCCAGGGAAGGAGGGAGATCCGGGTTGACCTGCTGACCGGACGGGAAAGAGGCCACCGGGCGTCCCCCCCCTTAAAACCTAGGGGTTGACCTGGTGGCCGGAAAGCGAACCGGCCAGCAGGTGAACCCTTTCGATTCCACGGGTTGACCTGGTGCCCGGGAAGCGAACCGGCCAGCAGGTGAACCCGTTCGATTCCACGGGTTGACCTGGTGCCCGGGAAGCGAACCGGCCAGCAGGTGAACCCGTTCGATTCCACGGGTTGACCTGGTGCCCGGGAAGCGAACCGGCCAGCAGGTGAACCCGTTCGATTCCACGGGTTGACCTGGTGCCCGGGAGGGGACTCTGAAAATTTTTCAGCCCTTTCGACTCGGGGTTGACCTGGTGGCCGAGAGGGGACTCGCACGGCAGGCAAGCCGCCCTGGGCTCACCCTCCCCGGCCGCAGCGAGGGACTGCCACCCGGCCGACTGGATCGGGCCCCTGGAAGTCTGGAAAAAAGAATGGAACCTGACGCCTCCGAGGAGGGGGCGCCCAGGGAAGGAGGGAGATCCGGGTTGACCTGCTGACCGGACGGGAAAGAGGCCACCGGGCGTCCCCCCCCTTAAAACCTAGGGGTTGACCTGGTGGCCGGAAAGCGAACCGGCCAGCAGGTGAACCCGTTCGATTCCACGGGTTGACCTGGTGCCCGGGAAGCGAACCGGCCAGCAGGTGAACCCGTTCGATTCCACGGGTTGACCTGGTGCCCGGGAAGCGAACCGGCCAGCAGGTGAACCCGTTCGATTCCACGGGTTGACCTGGTGCCCGGGAGGGGACTCTGAAAATTTTTCAGCCCTTTCGACTCGGGGTTGACCTGGTGGCCGAGAGGGGACTCGCACGGCAGGCAAGCCGCCCTGGGCTGACCCTCCCCGGCCGCAGCGAGGGACTGCCTCCCGGCCGACAGGATCGGGCCCCTGGAAGTCTGGGGGGGGGGGAATCGCCCCACGCCTCCGAGGAGGGCTGCCCGGGCGGGCCTGGCCCCGGAGCTCGAAAAAAAAAAAAAGGATCGGGCCCACTAGAGACATGGACCAGGCCGCCCTGGGCTCACCCTCCCCGGCCGCAGCGAGGGACTGCCTCCCGGCCGACTGGATCGGGCCCCTGGAAGTCTGGGGGGGGGGGGGAAATGGAACCTGACGCCTCCGAGGAGGGGACGCCCAGGGAAGGAGGGAGATCCGGGTTGACCTGGTGACCGGACGGGAAAGAGGCCACCGGGCGTGCCCCCGTTAAAACCCCTAGGGGTTGACCTGGTGGCCGGAAAGCAAACCGGCCACTGGGTAGGCCGGTCGGCAACCTAGGGGTTGACCTGGTGGCCGGGGAAGCGAACCGGCCAGCAGGTGAACCCGTCCGATTCCACGGGTTGACCTGGTGCCCGGGAGGGGACTCTGAAAATTTTTCAGCCCTTTCGACTCGGGGTTGACCTGGTGGCCGAGAGGGGCCTCGCACGGCAGGCAAGCCGCCCTGGGCTCACCCTCCCCCGGCCGCAGCGAGGGACTGCCCCTCCCCACCCCCCGGCTGACAGGATCGGGCGCACTGGAAGTCCGGGACAGTATTTTCCCCGACGCCGGGGAGGGCGGGCGGAGGGGCTCTGGCGGCCAGCCCGGGCCCCGGAGCTCGAAAAGGAAAAAAGGACCGGGCCCGCGAGAGACGGGGGCCCTGCCGCAGGGGGGGGGGCAGTCCGACCGGGGCTCACCGTGCGGCAGGCCCGGGCGTCGGCAGGGGAAAGCGGGCGAGGAGGCGCGGGGCCGGGTGCCTACGGCCATACCGGACCGAACGCCCCCGATCCCGTCCGATCTCGGAAGGTAAACCGTCCCGGGCCTGGCTAGTACTTGGATGGGTGACCGCCTGGGAATCCCAGGTGCCGTAGGCAGCTTTTCCCGGTCCGAGTCAGCTCTCTCTCCTTTTCTGGGGGGGAAGGAGAGGGGGGGACGGGCCGGAAAGCCCCTCGTCGCTCCTGCCGAGTCGGAGGTCGCGGCCGCAGGTCACGGGTCTGGGCGCCTGGGGTCCGGCTCCCCACCCACCCGGCTTCCTCCGCGGAGGACCCCCCCCGGGGCCACCGAAGCCGCTGGGGGAGACGCCGGGCATGGGGCGGACTGGCCCGGACCCTCCCGGCCGCCGGCCCGCAGGTCCGCCCCGAATCCCCCCCCGCGGCCACCCAGGCCAGGCCTGGCCAGGCGGGACGGACGGCGGGTGTCCAGCGCCCAGCGGCTTCCTCCAGCGGGGACCCACGGACCCCAAAGCCGCAGGGGGAGGCCCCGGGCCTGGGACGGACTCGCTCGGACCCCCTGCGCCCGGCCGCCGGCCCGCGGGACCGCCCCGAATCCCCCCGCGGCCACCCAGGCCAGGCCTGGCCAGGCGGGACGGACGGCGGGTGTCCAGCGCCCAGCGGCTTCCTCCAGCGGGGACCCACGGACCCCAAAGCCGCAGGGGGAGACCCCAGGCCCGGGACCGACTCGCTCGGACCCCCCGCCTCCCCTGCGCCCGGCCGCCGGCCCGCGGGACCGCCCCGAATCCCCCCGCGGCCACCCAGGCCAGGCCTGGCCAGGCGGGACGGACGGCGGGTGTCCAGCTCCCAGTGGCTTCCGCCAGCGGGGACCCACGGACCCCAAAGCCGCAGGGGGAGGCCCCGGGCCCGGGACGGACTCGCTCGGACCCCCCGCCTCCCCTGCGCCCGGCCCCCGGCCCGCGGGACCGCCCCGAATCCCCCCGCGGCCATCCAGGCCAGGCCTGGCCTGGCGGGCCGGTGTGCAGCTCCCCCGGGCTTCCTCCCCCGACGACCCGCGCCCCCCTGAGCCGCAGGCGGAGACCCCGGCCCCGGGGCGGACCGGCCCGGGCTCGCCCGAGCCCCCCTGCGCCCGGCCCGCAGGACCGCCCCCCCGAATCCCCCGGGAGAGGCCCGGCCTGCACGCCACTGACGACCCGCGGCCCCCAAAGTCGCAGGAGGCGCCCCCCCCCCCCGGTTAGCCCCGTCTCGCTCCGCGCCCCCCGCCCCTCGCTGCCGGGACCGGGCGCCGCCCCAGAGTCAGCCGCAGCCGGCCGGCCTGAGAGCTGCCCTCCTGTGGACGACGGTGAGTTTACCTTGATACTAACCGGCCGTCAGCCAGGTCAACCCCATTGCTAGACTGGGGTGGACCTGGTGGCCGAGTGGGGACTTGGAACATTTGACAGCTGCTTCCCGGGGCTTGACCGGTTGTCCTGAACGCCCCCCACCCCCACCCCCAGCCCCCGGCTCCTGCTCCCCTCTCCCCAGCCTCGGTGCTCCGCTCCCTGCCTCGGAGGCTGCCTCTCTGCGGCGCCTGCATCGCCTCCGAGGACGCGCACCCTCCGGAGGCTGGACGTAAACCCACCACTGCCGCCGACCCGGCTCTCCGAGGGACGACTGTGAGGCCCCCCACCCCACCCCACCCCCGGACCGCCCTGGGGACGACTGCTAAGCCTCCCCCACCGGACCGCCCGGGGGAAGACTGCGACGCCTCCCGCCAGGCCCCCACCCAGCCTGGGGAAGACTGCTAAGCCTCCCCCCCACACACACACACACACACTGTCGGGGGATGACGATTAAGCCTCTCCCGGACTGCCCGGGGGAAGACTATTAAGCCTCCCCTGGAACCACTATTAAGCCTGCCCCCGGAGTCCTCGGGGGATGACTGCTAAGCCTCCCCCACCGGACCACCCGGGGCAAGACTGCTAAGCCTCCCTCCCACACACACACACACTGTCAGGGGAGGACTATTAAGCTTTCCCGCTGGAGCGCCCGGGGCGGACGACTGTTAAGCCTGCCCCCGGAGTCCTCGGGGGAGGACTATTAAGCTTTCCCCCCTGGAGCGCCCGGGGGGGGGGGGGGGGGGACGACTATTAAGCCTGGCCCCCGGAGTCCTCGGGGGACGACTATTAAGCCTCCCCCGGACCTGCTCCCTCTCGACTATTAAGCCCCCCCTCTGCGGTCCTCAGCACCACTGCCGCGCTGCCCTGGGAGTGGGGTGACATCCGGTCCGGAAAGCAAACCGGCCACCAGGTCAACCCGTCGAATCCAATGGGTTGACCTGGTGGCCGGAAAGCAAACCGGTCGCCAGGTCAACCCGTCGAATCCAATGGGTTGACCTGGTGGCCGGAAAGCAAACCGGCCGCCAGGTCAACCCAGTAGATTCAGCGGGTTGACCTGGTGGCCGAACGGGGACTTTGAAAATTTGACAGCCGCTTCCCGGGGGTTGACCTGTTGTCCCGGTGGGGACTTTGAACATTTGACAGCCGCCTCCAGGGCTTGACCTG
>NW_027053151.1:20000-25000 GCF_011386835.1 Chrysemys picta bellii | reverse complement strand
CGGGTTGACCTGGTGCCCGGGAAGCGAACCGGCCAGCAGGTGAACCCGTTCGATTCCACGGGTTGACCTGGTGCCCGGGAAGCGAACCGGCCAGCAGGTGAACCCGTTCGATTCCACGGGTTGACCTGGTGCCCGGGAAGCGAACCGGCCAGCAGGTGAACCCGTTCGATTCCACGGGTTGACCTGGTGCCCGGGAGGGGACTCTGAAAATTTTTCAGCCCTTTCGACTCGGGGTTGACCTGGTGGCCGAGAGGGGACTCGCACGGCAGGCAAGCCGCCCTGGGCTCACCCTCCCCGGCCGCAGCGAGGGACTGCCACCCGGCCGACTGGATCGGGCCCCTGGAAGTCTGGAAAAAAGAATGGAACCTGACGCCTCCGAGGAGGGGGCGCCCAGGGAAGGAGGGAGATCCGGGTTGACCTGCTGACCGGACGGGAAAGAGGCCACCGGGCGTCCCCCCCCTTAAAACCTAGGGGTTGACCTGGTGGCCGGAAAGCGAACCGGCCAGCAGGTGAACCCGTTCGATTCCACGGGTTGACCTGGTGCCCGGGAAGCGAACCGGCCAGCAGGTGAACCCGTTCGATTCCACGGGTTGACCTGGTGCCCGGGAAGCGAACCGGCCAGCAGGTGAACCCGTTCGATTCCACGGGTTGACCTGGTGCCCGGGAGGGGACTCTGAAAATTTTTCAGCCCTTTCGACTCGGGGTTGACCTGGTGGCCGAGAGGGGACTCGCACGGCAGGCAAGCCGCCCTGGGCTCACCCTCCCCGGCCGCAGCGAGGGACTGCCTCCCGGTCGACTGGATCGGGCCCCTGGAAGTCTGGAAAAAAGAATGGAACCTGACGCCTCCGAGGAGGGGGCGCCCAGGGAAGGAGGGAGATCCGGGTTGACCTGCTGACCGGACGGGAAAGAGGCCACCGGGCGTCCCCCCCCCCTTAAAACCTAGGGGTTGACCTGGTGGCCGGAAAGCGAACCGGCCAGCAGGTGAACCCGTTCGATTCCACGGGTTGACCTGGTGCCCGGGAAGCGAACCGGCCAGCAGGTGAACCCGTTCGATTCCACGGGTTGACCTGGTGCCCGGGAAGCGAACCGGCCAGCAGGTGAACCCGTTCGATTCCACGGGTTGACCTGGTGCCCGGGAAGCGAACCGGCCAGCAGGTGAACCCGTTCGATTCCACGGGTTGACCTGGTGCCCGGGAGGGGACTCTGAAAATTTTTCAGCCCTTTCGACTCGGGGTTGACCTGGTGGCCGAGAGGGGACTCGCACGGCAGGCAAGCCGCCCTGGGCTCACCCTCCCCGGCCGCAGCGAGGGACTGCCACCCGGCCGACTGGATCGGGCCCCTGGAAGTCTGGAAAAAAGAATGGAACCTGACGCCTCCGAGGAGGGGGCACCCAGGGAAGGAGGGAGATCCGGGTTGACCTGCTGACCGGACGGGAAAGAGGCCACCGGGCGTCCCCCCCCCCTTAAAACCTAGGGGTTGACCTGGTGGCCGGAAAGCGAACCGGCCAGCCGGTGAACCCGTCCGATTCCACGGGTTGACCTGGTGGCCGGGAAGCGAACCGGCCAGCAGGTGAACCCGTTCGATTCCACGGGTTGACCTGGTGCCCGGGAGGGGACTCTGAAAATTTTTCAGCCCTTTCGACTCGGGGTTGACCTGGTGGCCGAGAGGGGACTCGCACGGCAGGCAAGCCGCCCTGGGCTCACCCTCCCCGGCCGCAGCGAGGGACTGCCACCCGGCCGACTGGATCGGGCCCCTGGAAGTCTGGAAAAAAGAATGGAACCTGACGCCTCCGAGGAGGGGGCGCCCAGGGAAGGAGGGAGATCCGGGTTGACCTGGTGACCGGACGGGAAAGAGGCCACCGGGCGTCCCCCCCTTAAAACCTAGGGGTTGACCTGGTGGCCGGAAAGCGAACCGGCCAGCCGGTGAACCCGTCCGATTCCACGGGTTGACCTGGTGGCCGGGAAGCGAACCGGCCAGCAGGTGAACCCGTTCGATTCCACGGGTTGACCTGGTGCCCGGGAGGGGACTCTGAAAATTTTTCAGCCCTTTCGACTCGCGGTTGACCTGGTGGCCGAGAGGGGACTCGCACGGCAGGCAAGCCGCCCTGGGCTGACCCTCCCCGGCCGCAGCGAGGGACTGCCTCCCGGCCGACAGGATCGGGCCCCTGGAAGTCTGGGGGGGGGGGGGAATCGCCCCACGCCTCCGAGGAGGGCTGCCCGGGCGGGCCTGGCCCCGGAGCTCGAAAAAAAAAAAAAGGATCGGGCCCACTAGAGACATGGACCAGGCCGCCCTGGGCTCACCCTCCCCGGCCGCAGCGAGGGACTGCCTCCCGGCCGACTGGATCGGGCCCCTGGAAGTCTGGGGGGGGGGGGAAATGGAACCTGACGCCTCCGAGGAGGGGACGCCCAGGGAAGGAGGGAGATCCGGGTTGACCTGGTGACCGGACGGGAAAGAGGCCACCGGGCGTGCCCCCGTTAAAACCCCTAGGGGTTGACCTGGTGGCCGGAAAGCAAACCGGCCACTGGGTAGGCCGGTCGGCAACCTAGGGGTTGACCTGGTGGCCGGGAAGCGAACCGGCCAGCAGGTGAACCCGTCCGATTCCACGGGTTGACCTGGTGCCCGGGAGGGGACTCTGAAAATTTTTCAGCCCTTTCGACTCGGGGTTGACCTGGTGGCCGAGAGGGGCCTCGCACGGCAGGCAAGCCGCCCTGGGCTCACCCTCCCCGGCCGCAGCGAGGGACTGCCCCTCCCCACCCCCCGGCTGACAGGATCGGGCGCACTGGAAGTCCGGGACAGTATTTTCCCCGACGCCGGGGAGGGCGGGCGGAGGGGCTCTGGCGGCCAGCCCGGGCCCCGGAGCTCGAAAAGGAAAAAAGGACCGGGCCCGCGAGAGACGGGGGCCCTGCCGCAGGGGGGGGGGCAGTCCGACCGGGGCTCACCGTGCGGCAGGCCCGGGCGTCGGCAGGGGAAAGCGGGCGAGGAGGCGCGGGGCCGGGTGCCTACGGCCATACCGGACCGAACGCCCCCGATCCCGTCCGATCTCGGAAGGTAAACCGTCCCGGGCCTGGCTAGTACTTGGATGGGTGACCGCCTGGGAATCCCAGGTGCCGTAGGCAGCTTTTCCCGGTCCGAGTCAGCTCTCTCTCCTTTTCTGGGGGGGAAGGAGAGGGGGGGACGGGCCGGAAAGCCCCTCGTCGCTCCTGCCGAGTCGGAGGTCGCGGCCGCAGGTCACGGGTCTGGGCGCCTGGGGTCCGGCTCCCCACCCACCCGGCTTCCTCCGCGGAGGACCCCCCCCGGGGCCACCGAAGCCGCTGGGGGAGACGCCGGGCATGGGGCGGACTGGCCCGGACCCTCCCGGCCGCCGGCCCGCAGGTCCGCCCCGAATCCCCCCCCGCGGCCACCCAGGCCAGGCCTGGCCAGGCGGGACGGACGGCGGGTGTCCAGCGCCCAGCGGCTTCCTCCAGCGGGGACCCACGGACCCCAAAGCCGCAGGGGGAGGCCCCGGGCCTGGGACGGACTCGCTCGGACCCCCTGCGCCCGGCCGCCGGCCCGCGGGACCGCCCCGAATCCCCCCGCGGCCACCCAGGCCAGGCCTGGCCAGGCGGGACGGACGGCGGGTGTCCAGCGCCCAGCGGCTTCCTCCAGCGGGGACCCACGGACCCCAAAGCCGCAGGGGGAGACCCCAGGCCCGGGACCGACTCGCTCGGACCCCCCGCCTCCCCTGCGCCCGGCCGCCGGCCCGCGGGACCGCCCCGAATCCCCCCGCGGCCACCCAGGCCAGGCCTGGCCAGGCGGGACGGACGGCGGGTGTCCAGCTCCCAGTGGCTTCCGCCAGCGGGGACCCACGGACCCCAAAGCCGCAGGGGGAGGCCCCGGGCCCGGGACGGACTCGCTCGGACCCCCCGCCTCCCCTGCGCCCGGCCCCCGGCCCGCGGGACCGCCCCGAATCCCCCCGCGGCCATCCAGGCCAGGCCTGGCCTGGCGGGCCGGTGTGCAGCTCCCCCGGGCTTCCTCCCCCGACGACCCGCGCCCCCCTGAGCCGCAGGCGGAGACCCCGGCCCCGGGGCGGACCGGCCCGGGCTCGCCCGAGCCCCCTGCGCCCGGCCCGCAGGACCGCCCCCCCGAATCCCCCGGGAGAGGCCCGGCCTGCACGCCACTGACGACCCGCGGCCCCCAAAGTCGCAGGAGGCGCCCCCCCCCCCCGGTTAGCCCCGTCTCGCTCCGCGCCCCCCGCCCCTCGCTGCCGGGACCGGGCGCCGCCCCAGAGTCAGCCGCAGCCGGCCGGCCTGAGAGCTGCCCTCCTGTGGACGACGGTGAGTTTACCTTGATACTAACCGGCCGTCAGCCAGGTCAACCCCATTGCTAGACTGGGGTGGACCTGGTGGCCGAGTGGGGACTTGGAACATTTGACAGCTGCTTCCCGGGGCTTGACCGGTTGTCCTGAACGCCCCCCACCCCCACCCCCAGCCCCCGGCTCCTGCTCCCCTCTCCCCAGCCTCGGTGCTCCGCTCCCTGCCTCGGAGGCTGCCTCTCTGCGGCGCCTGCATCGCCTCCGAGGACGCGCACCCTCCGGAGGCTGGACGTAAACCCACCACTGCCGCCGACCCGGCTCTCCGAGGGACGACTGTGAGGCCCCCCACCCCACCCCACCCCCGGACCGCCCTGGGGACGACTGCTAAGCCTCCCCCACCGGACCGCCCGGGGGAAGACTGCGACGCCTCCCGCCAGGCCCCCACCCAGCCTGGGGGAAGACTGCTAAGCCTCCCCCCCACACACACACACACACACTGTCGGGGGATGACGATTAAGCCTCTCCCGGACTGCCCGGGGGAAGACTATTAAGCCTCCCCTGGAACCACTATTAAGCCTGCCCCCGGAGTCCTCGGGGGATGACTGCTAAGCCTCCCCCACCGGACCACCCGGGGCAAGACTGCTAAGCCTCCCTCCCACACACACACACACTGTCAGGGGAGGACTATTAAGCTTTCCCGCTGGAGCGC
>NW_027053151.1:0-7500 GCF_011386835.1 Chrysemys picta bellii | reverse complement strand
CTTCGGCGGTACGAAACTGGAACTGGGCGCCACCTCGTGGTTCCCTCGGTCGGCCGAGACGGCGTGGGGCGACCCCTTCCGGACATCCGCGAGACGACCGGCCGTCAGGTCAACCCATTCGCTCCAAAGGGGTTGACCTGGTGGCCGAGAGGGGACTTTGAAAATTTTTCGGACTTGGAAAACTTTTTTTTTTTTTTTCTTCCCCCAGCCCGCTTCCTCCGGGTTGACCCGGTGGCCGAGCGTCTCGCCGTCCCCGGACGCGGCGAGGGACTGCCTCCCGGCCGTCAGGATCGGGCCCACGGAAGTCTGATTTTAAAAAAAATTGGCCGACGCCACCGCGGAGGGCTACCCGGGCACCCCGGGCCCCGGAGCCGGAAAAGGGAAAAAAAGGATCGGGCCCACTAGAGACATGGACCCGGCCGCCAAGCAGGCCGCCCTGGGCTGACCCTCCCCGGCCGCAGCGAGGGACTGCCTCCCGGCCGACAGGATCGGGCCCCTGGAAGTCTGGGGGTGGGGGGGGGGGAAATCGCCCCACGCCCCCGAGGAGGGCTGCCCGGGCGGGCCTGGCCCCGGAGCTCGGAAAAAAAAAAAGGATCGGGCCCACTAGAGACATGGACCAGGCCGCCCTGGGCTCACCTTCCCCGGCCGCAGCGAGGGACTGCCTCCCGGTCGACTGGATCGGGCCCCTGGAAGTCTGGAAAAAGAAGAATGGAACCTGACGCCTCCGAGGAGGGGGCGCCCAGGGAAGGAGGGAGATCCGGGTTGACCTGCTGACCGGACGGGAAAGAGGCCACCGGGCGTCCCCCCCCTTAAAACCTAGGGGTTGACCTGGTGGCCGGAAAGCGAACCGGCCAGCAGGTGAACCCTTTCGATTCCACGGGTTGACCTGGTGCCCGGGAAGCGAACCGGCCAGCAGGTGAACCCGTTCGATTCCACGGGTTGACCTGGTGCCCGGGAAGCGAACCGGCCAGCAGGTGAACCCGTTCGATTCCACGGGTTGACCTGGTGCCCGGGAAGCGAACCGGCCAGCAGGTGAACCCGTTCGATTCCACGGGTTGACCTGGTGCCCGGGAGGGGACTCTGAAAATTTTTCAGCCCTTTCGACTCGGGGTTGACCTGGTGGCCGAGAGGGGACTCGCACGGCAGGCAAGCCGCCCTGGGCTCACCCTCCCCGGCCGCAGCGAGGGACTGCCACCCGGCCGACTGGATCGGGCCCCTGGAAGTCTGGAAAAAAGAATGGAACCTGACGCCTCCGAGGAGGGGGCGCCCAGGGAAGGAGGGAGATCCGGGTTGACCTGCTGACCGGACGGGAAAGAGGCCACCGGGCGTCCCCCCCCTTAAAACCTAGGGGTTGACCTGGTGGCCGGAAAGCGAACCGGCCAGCAGGTGAACCCGTTCGATTCCACGGGTTGACCTGGTGCCCGGGAAGCGAACCGGCCAGCAGGTGAACCCGTTCGATTCCACGGGTTGACCTGGTGCCCGGGAAGCGAACCGGCCAGCAGGTGAACCCGTTCGATTCCACGGGTTGACCTGGTGCCCGGGAGGGGACTCTGAAAATTTTTCAGCCCTTTCGACTCGGGGTTGACCTGGTGGCCGAGAGGGGACTCGCACGGCAGGCAAGCCGCCCTGGGCTCACCCTCCCCGGCCGCAGCGAGGGACTGCCTCCCGGTCGACTGGATCGGGCCCCTGGAAGTCTGGAAAAAAGAATGGAACCTGACGCCTCCGAGGAGGGGGCGCCCAGGGAAGGAGGGAGATCCGGGTTGACCTGCTGACCGGACGGGAAAGAGGCCACCGGGCGTCCCCCCCCCCTTAAAACCTAGGGGTTGACCTGGTGGCCGGAAAGCGAACCGGCCAGCAGGTGAACCCGTTCGATTCCACGGGTTGACCTGGTGCCCGGGAAGCGAACCGGCCAGCAGGTGAACCCGTTCGATTCCACGGGTTGACCTGGTGCCCGGGAAGCGAACCGGCCAGCAGGTGAACCCGTTCGATTCCACGGGTTGACCTGGTGCCCGGGAAGCGAACCGGCCAGCAGGTGAACCCGTTCGATTCCACGGGTTGACCTGGTGCCCGGGAGGGGACTCTGAAAATTTTTCAGCCCTTTCGACTCGGGGTTGACCTGGTGGCCGAGAGGGGACTCGCACGGCAGGCAAGCCGCCCTGGGCTCACCCTCCCCGGCCGCAGCGAGGGACTGCCACCCGGCCGACTGGATCGGGCCCCTGGAAGTCTGGAAAAAAGAATGGAACCTGACGCCTCCGAGGAGGGGGCACCCAGGGAAGGAGGGAGATCCGGGTTGACCTGCTGACCGGACGGGAAAGAGGCCACCGGGCGTCCCCCCCCCCTTAAAACCTAGGGGTTGACCTGGTGGCCGGAAAGCGAACCGGCCAGCCGGTGAACCCGTCCGATTCCACGGGTTGACCTGGTGGCCGGGAAGCGAACCGGCCAGCAGGTGAACCCGTTCGATTCCACGGGTTGACCTGGTGCCCGGGAGGGGACTCTGAAAATTTTTCAGCCCTTTCGACTCGGGGTTGACCTGGTGGCCGAGAGGGGACTCGCACGGCAGGCAAGCCGCCCTGGGCTCACCCTCCCCGGCCGCAGCGAGGGACTGCCACCCGGCCGACTGGATCGGGCCCCTGGAAGTCTGGAAAAAAGAATGGAACCTGACGCCTCCGAGGAGGGGGCGCCCAGGGAAGGAGGGAGATCCGGGTTGACCTGGTGACCGGACGGGAAAGAGGCCACCGGGCGTCCCCCCCTTAAAACCTAGGGGTTGACCTGGTGGCCGGAAAGCGAACCGGCCAGCCGGTGAACCCGTCCGATTCCACGGGTTGACCTGGTGGCCGGGAAGCGAACCGGCCAGCAGGTGAACCCGTTCGATTCCACGGGTTGACCTGGTGCCCGGGAGGGGACTCTGAAAATTTTTCAGCCCTTTCGACTCGCGGTTGACCTGGTGGCCGAGAGGGGACTCGCACGGCAGGCAAGCCGCCCTGGGCTGACCCTCCCCGGCCGCAGCGAGGGACTGCCTCCCGGCCGACAGGATCGGGCCCCTGGAAGTCTGGGGGGGGGGGGGAATCGCCCCACGCCTCCGAGGAGGGCTGCCCGGGCGGGCCTGGCCCCGGAGCTCGAAAAAAAAAAAAAGGATCGGGCCCACTAGAGACATGGACCAGGCCGCCCTGGGCTCACCCTCCCCGGCCGCAGCGAGGGACTGCCTCCCGGCCGACTGGATCGGGCCCCTGGAAGTCTGGGGGGGGGGGGAAATGGAACCTGACGCCTCCGAGGAGGGGACGCCCAGGGAAGGAGGGAGATCCGGGTTGACCTGGTGACCGGACGGGAAAGAGGCCACCGGGCGTGCCCCCGTTAAAACCCCTAGGGGTTGACCTGGTGGCCGGAAAGCAAACCGGCCACTGGGTAGGCCGGTCGGCAACCTAGGGGTTGACCTGGTGGCCGGGAAGCGAACCGGCCAGCAGGTGAACCCGTCCGATTCCACGGGTTGACCTGGTGCCCGGGAGGGGACTCTGAAAATTTTTCAGCCCTTTCGACTCGGGGTTGACCTGGTGGCCGAGAGGGGCCTCGCACGGCAGGCAAGCCGCCCTGGGCTCACCCTCCCCGGCCGCAGCGAGGGACTGCCCCTCCCCACCCCCCGGCTGACAGGATCGGGCGCACTGGAAGTCCGGGACAGTATTTTCCCCGACGCCGGGGAGGGCGGGCGGAGGGGCTCTGGCGGCCAGCCCGGGCCCCGGAGCTCGAAAAGGAAAAAAGGACCGGGCCCGCGAGAGACGGGGGCCCTGCCGCAGGGGGGGGGGCAGTCCGACCGGGGCTCACCGTGCGGCAGGCCCGGGCGTCGGCAGGGGAAAGCGGGCGAGGAGGCGCGGGGCCGGGTGCCTACGGCCATACCGGACCGAACGCCCCCGATCCCGTCCGATCTCGGAAGGTAAACCGTCCCGGGCCTGGCTAGTACTTGGATGGGTGACCGCCTGGGAATCCCAGGTGCCGTAGGCAGCTTTTCCCGGTCCGAGTCAGCTCTCTCTCCTTTTCTGGGGGGGAAGGAGAGGGGGGGACGGGCCGGAAAGCCCCTCGTCGCTCCTGCCGAGTCGGAGGTCGCGGCCGCAGGTCACGGGTCTGGGCGCCTGGGGTCCGGCTCCCCACCCACCCGGCTTCCTCCGCGGAGGACCCCCCCCGGGGCCACCGAAGCCGCTGGGGGAGACGCCGGGCATGGGGCGGACTGGCCCGGACCCTCCCGGCCGCCGGCCCGCAGGTCCGCCCCGAATCCCCCCCCGCGGCCACCCAGGCCAGGCCTGGCCAGGCGGGACGGACGGCGGGTGTCCAGCGCCCAGCGGCTTCCTCCAGCGGGGACCCACGGACCCCAAAGCCGCAGGGGGAGGCCCCGGGCCTGGGACGGACTCGCTCGGACCCCCTGCGCCCGGCCGCCGGCCCGCGGGACCGCCCCGAATCCCCCCGCGGCCACCCAGGCCAGGCCTGGCCAGGCGGGACGGACGGCGGGTGTCCAGCGCCCAGCGGCTTCCTCCAGCGGGGACCCACGGACCCCAAAGCCGCAGGGGGAGACCCCAGGCCCGGGACCGACTCGCTCGGACCCCCCGCCTCCCCTGCGCCCGGCCGCCGGCCCGCGGGACCGCCCCGAATCCCCCCGCGGCCACCCAGGCCAGGCCTGGCCAGGCGGGACGGACGGCGGGTGTCCAGCTCCCAGTGGCTTCCGCCAGCGGGGACCCACGGACCCCAAAGCCGCAGGGGGAGGCCCCGGGCCCGGGACGGACTCGCTCGGACCCCCCGCCTCCCCTGCGCCCGGCCCCCGGCCCGCGGGACCGCCCCGAATCCCCCCGCGGCCATCCAGGCCAGGCCTGGCCTGGCGGGCCGGTGTGCAGCTCCCCCGGGCTTCCTCCCCCGACGACCCGCGCCCCCCTGAGCCGCAGGCGGAGACCCCGGCCCCGGGGCGGACCGGCCCGGGCTCGCCCGAGCCCCCTGCGCCCGGCCCGCAGGACCGCCCCCCCGAATCCCCCGGGAGAGGCCCGGCCTGCACGCCACTGACGACCCGCGGCCCCCAAAGTCGCAGGAGGCGCCCCCCCCCCCCGGTTAGCCCCGTCTCGCTCCGCGCCCCCCGCCCCTCGCTGCCGGGACCGGGCGCCGCCCCAGAGTCAGCCGCAGCCGGCCGGCCTGAGAGCTGCCCTCCTGTGGACGACGGTGAGTTTACCTTGATACTAACCGGCCGTCAGCCAGGTCAACCCCATTGCTAGACTGGGGTGGACCTGGTGGCCGAGTGGGGACTTGGAACATTTGACAGCTGCTTCCCGGGGCTTGACCGGTTGTCCTGAACGCCCCCCACCCCCACCCCCAGCCCCCGGCTCCTGCTCCCCTCTCCCCAGCCTCGGTGCTCCGCTCCCTGCCTCGGAGGCTGCCTCTCTGCGGCGCCTGCATCGCCTCCGAGGACGCGCACCCTCCGGAGGCTGGACGTAAACCCACCACTGCCGCCGACCCGGCTCTCCGAGGGACGACTGTGAGGCCCCCCACCCCACCCCACCCCCGGACCGCCCTGGGGACGACTGCTAAGCCTCCCCCACCGGACCGCCCGGGGGAAGACTGCGACGCCTCCCGCCAGGCCCCCACCCAGCCTGGGGGAAGACTGCTAAGCCTCCCCCCCACACACACACACACACACTGTCGGGGGATGACGATTAAGCCTCTCCCGGACTGCCCGGGGGAAGACTATTAAGCCTCCCCTGGAACCACTATTAAGCCTGCCCCCGGAGTCCTCGGGGGATGACTGCTAAGCCTCCCCCACCGGACCACCCGGGGCAAGACTGCTAAGCCTCCCTCCCACACACACACACACTGTCAGGGGAGGACTATTAAGCTTTCCCGCTGGAGCGCCCGGGGCGGACGACTGTTAAGCCTGCCCCCGGAGTCCTCGGGGGAGGACTATTAAGCTTTCCCCCCTGGAGCGCCCGGGGGGGGGGGGGGGGGGGACGACTATTAAGCCTGGCCCCCGGAGTCCTCGGGGGACGACTATTAAGCCTCCCCCGGACCTGCTCCCTCTCGACTATTAAGCCCCCCCTCTGCGGTCCTCAGCACCACTGCCGCGCTGCCCTGGGAGTGGGGTGACATCCGGTCCGGAAAGCAAACCGGCCACCAGGTCAACCCGTCGAATCCAATGGGTTGACCTGGTGGCCGGAAAGCAAACCGGTCGCCAGGTCAACCCGTCGAATCCAATGGGTTGACCTGGTGGCCGGAAAGCAAACCGGCCGCCAGGTCAACCCAGTAGATTCAGCGGGTTGACCTGGTGGCCGAACGGGGACTTTGAAAATTTGACAGCCGCTTCCCGGGGGTTGACCTGTTGTCCCGGTGGGGACTTTGAACATTTGACAGCCGCCTCCCAGGGCTTGACCTGTTGTCCCGGTGGGGACTTTGAACATTTGACAGCCGCCTCCCAGGGCTTGACCTGTTGTCCCGGGGGGGACTTTGAACATTTTACAGCCGCTTCCCGGGGCTTGACCTGGTGGCCGAGTGGGGACTTTGAACATTTGACAGCCGCTTCCCGGGGGTTGACCTGTTGTCCTGAACGCCCCCCACCTCCCCCCCCCCGGCTCCTGCTCCCCACTCCCCAGCCTCGGTGCTCCGCTCCCTGCCTCGGAGGCTGCCTCTCTGCGGCGGCTGCATCGCGTCCGAGGACGCTCACCCTCCGGAGGCTGGATGTAAAGCCTGACACCCGCCACCGCCGCCGACACGGCTCTCGGAGGGACGACTCTGAGGCCTCCCCCCACCCCCGGACCGCCCTGGGGACGACTGCTAAGCCTCCCCCCCGCCCACACCCACACCCACACTGTCGGGGGATGACTCTTAAGCCTCTCCCGGACTGCCTGGGGAACGACTATTAAGCCTGCCCCCCCCGGAGCACTCGGGGGACGACTATTAAGCCTCCCGCGGACTGCCCGGGGGATGACTATTAAGCCTCCCCTGGAAGGACTATTAAGCCTCCCCCGGACTGGCCGGGGGACGCCTATTAAGCCTATCCTCGGGGGAGGACTATTAAGCTTTTCCCCCTGGAGCGCCCGGGGGGACGACGATTAAGCCTGGCCCCCGGAGTACCCGGGGGACGACTATTAAGCCTCCCCCGGACTGGCCGGGGGACGACTATTAAGCCTCCCCCGGACCTGCTCCCTCTCGACTATTAAGCCCCCCTCTGTGGTCCTCAAGACCACTGCCGTGCTGCCCTGGGAGTGGGGTGACACCCGGGCCGGAAAGCAAACCGGCCACCAGGTCAACCCGTCGAATCCAATGGGTTGACCTGGTGGCCGGAAAGCAAACCAGCCGCCAGGTCAACCCGTCGAATCCAATGGGTTGACCTGGTGGCCGGAAAGCAAACCGGCCGCCAGGTCAACCCAGTAGATTCGACGGGTTGACCTGGTGGCCTTAAAGCACGACTCTTAAGCCTGCCTCCTGGAGCGCTCGGAGGACGACTATTAAGCCTCCCCCGGACTGGCCGGGGGACGACTA